>NW_006770652.1:1493896-1506096 GCF_000442215.2 Lipotes vexillifer
CAACATTCCAACTTTGCTGAGGACTGCCCAAAATACCAGCTTCTGTCTCACCTGTCTCAGAATGAAGACAGAACTGGGTGTACTATAGACATCTGGGGGACACTGAGAACAAAGACAGTGGTTTGAGTTGGCACACAAGCACTCATCATAGTCCCTCCCCCTAGCTCAGCACAGAGTAAGCGGATAAAAAATTCCAGATCACAGCTTCTCCCTAGGGAAGGAAAGAGTTGGATCACACATCCAACATTCCAGCTATTCTGGGGGGGGGGGTCCTAAGAGACTGGCTTCTGTCAAACCCATTTTAGAGCGATGATGGGGCTCTTGTACCCTGGATGCCTAGGCTCCACTAACAAAAAAAATGATGGGTTGAACCAACATAAAGATTTGAGAGGCTCCTAGAGTCTCTGCTCAAAGTGACTGGTAAGGAATTTTTCCTGTATAAGTCCACAGTCTGCTAATACTGGGAGAGGTGGATCTTTTTTCTGATGTGAAGATACCAATACAAAGAGTCAAGAAAAATGAAGACACAGGAAAATATGTCTCAAGCAAAGGAACAAAATAAATCTCCAAAAACTGTACCTAATAAGACAGAGATAAATGATTTACCCCACAGAGAATTCAAAATAGCTGTCATAAAGTTGTTCAATGAGATTAGGAGAACAATGTGTGAACAAAGTGAGACTGTCAACAAAGAGACAAAAAGTACCAAACAGAAATCTTGGAGCAGAAGAATCCTGAAAATGTTACCAGAAGAGTTCAATAGCAGATGCAGAAGAAAAGATCAGTGAACTTGAAGAGAGGTCATTGAAAATTATCCAGTCAGAGGAGTTAAAAAAAAAAAAAAAGAGATTGAGAGAGAGAATGAAAAAGAGTGAAGAAAACTTAAGGGACTTAAGGGATATTATCAAGTAGACCAATATATGTATTATGGGAGTCCCAGAAGGAGAAGAGAGAAAGAAAGGGACAGAAAGGTTATTCAAAGAAATAATGGCTGAAAACTTCCAAAATCTGGGGAAGGACACCCAGACCCAGGAGGCCTAACAGATCTCAAATAAGATGAATCCAAAGAAATCCACACTGAGACACATTATAATCAAATTGTCAAAAGTCAAAGAGAGAATTTTGAAAGCAGCAAGTGAAGGGTTTTGTCAGGTACAGGGGAGATCTCATGACTATCAGTGGATTTCTCAGCAGAAGCCTTGCAGGCCAGAAGGGAGTGGGATGATATATTTGAAGTACTGAAAGTAAAGAACTACCAACCAAGAGCACCATACCCAGCAAAACTAACTATTCCTCAAAAATGAAGGTGATATAAAGACTTTGCCTACAAACAAAAGCTGAGGGAGTTCATTACCACCAGGCCTGCCTTACAAGAAATACTAAAAGGAGTTCTTCAAGTTGAAACAAAAGGACCTTAAACAGCAATATGAGAGCATATTAAAGTATAAGATTCACTGGTAAAGGTAGATATATAGGCAAACACAGTAAATCACTTTTAATTCTAGGATAAAAGTTTAAAAAAAGTATTATAAACAAAAGTATAAAAATTTGTTAATGGTATACTACATAAAAAGATATAAATTGTGACATCAAACATAAAATGGGGGGCAGAGAGGTAAAAGTGTAGGTTTATGGTATGTGATTGAAGTTAAGTTGTTATCAGCTTAAAATAGGTTACTATAACTGTAAGATGTTTTATGTATGCCCCATGGTAACCATAAAGAAAATACCTATAAAAGATACACAAAAGAAAAAGAAAGGAATCAAAACATATCAATATTAAAAAAAATCAATGAAACACAAAGGAAGACAGGAAAAGAGGAACAAAAGAACTACGAGACAGAAAACAATTAACCAAATGGCAATGGTAAGTCCCTCCCTATCAATAATTACTTTAAATGTAGATAGATCAAACTCCCAAAATAAAAGACATAGAGCGGATTGAACGGATTAAAAACAAGACCCAACTATATTCTGTCTATGAGACTCATTTTTGGAAAAAATTTTTATTTTGTATTGGAGTATGGTTGATTTTAAATGTTGTATTAGTTTCATGTGTACAGCAAAGTGATTCAGTTAAACATATACATATATCCATTCTTTTTTAGTTTCTTTTCCCATTTAGGTTATTACAGAATATTGAGTAGAGTAGGTCTTTGTTGATTATCTATTTTATTTATAGTAGTGTATATATGTTAATTCCAAACTCCTAATTTATGCCTTACCCCCACCTTTCTCCTTTGGTAACCATAAGTTTGTTTTTGAAGTCTGTGAGTCTGTTGCTGTTTTGTAAATAAGTTCATTTGTGACATTTTTTTAGATTCCACTTATAAGTGATATCATATGATATTTGTCTTTCTCTGTCTGACTTACTTCACTTAGTATGATAATCTTAGGTCCATCCATGTTGCTGCAAATGGCATTATCTCATTCATTTTAATGGCTGAGTAATATTCCATTGTATATGTGTACCACATCTTCTTTATCCATTCATCCGTTGATGGACATTTAGGTTGCTTCCATGTCTTGGCTATTGTAAATAGTGCTGCAATGAACACTGGGGGGCCTGTATCTTTTCGAATTATGGTTATCTCCAGATATATGCCCAGGAGTGGGATTGTTGGTTGAAATGGTAGCTCTATTTTAGTTTTTTAAGGCATCTCCCTACTGTTCTAAGAGACTCAGTTTAGATTTAAGAACACATATTGGCTGAAAGTGAAGGCGTGGTAAAAGGTATTATGTGCGAATGTTAATCAAAAGAGAACAGGGATGATTATACTTATGTCCAAAAATATAGACTGTAAGTCAAAATCTGTCACAAGAGACAAAGAATGTTATAAAACGATGAGTCAATTCACCAGGAAGATACAATTATAAATATAATTGCACCCAATATCAGATCACCTAAATATATAAAGCAAACATTGGCAGAATTAAAGGGAGAAATAGATAGCAATATAATGTCATTGTAGGAGACTTCAATGCCCCACTTTCAATAATGGAAAGAACATTGAGACAGAAGATCAATAAGGAAACAGCACACTTGAACAATACTATAGATACAGTGGACCTAACAAACATATATAAAGCATTCCACCAAATAGCTACAGAATATATTGGGGCTTCCCTGGTGGCTCAGTGGTTGAGAGTCTGCCTGCTGATGCAGGGGACACAGGTTTGTGCCCCGGTCTGGGAAGATCCCACGTGCCGCATAGCAGCTGGGCCCGTGAGCCATGGCCGCTGAGCCTGCATGTCTGTAGCCTGTGCTCTGCAATGGGAGAGGCCACAGCAGTGAGAGGCCCGTGTAACATACATTCTCAGGTGCACCTGGAACATTCTCCAGGATAGATATCACATATTGTCACAAAACAAGTGTTAACAAATTTAAGAAGATTAAAATCATACACAATATTTTTTTTCAACCACAATAGAATAGAACTAGAAATCAGTAGCAGAAGGAAAAGTAGAAAATTCACAAATATATATAGAAATTAAACAACATACTGCTGAACAACCACAAAAAAGAAATTAAAAGGGAGATCAGAGACTATCTTGAGACAAAAGTGGGGACAACATATCAAAACTTAAGGCATGCAGCAAAAGCAGTACTAGGGATTCCCTGGTGGCGCAGTGGTTGAGAGTCCGCCTGCCGATGCAGGGGACACGGGTTCGTGCCCCAGTCCAGGAAGATCCCACATGCCGCGGAGTGGCTAGGCCCGTGAGCCATGGCCGCTGGGCCTGTGTGTCCGGAGCCTGTGCTCCGCAACGGGAGAGGCCACAACAGTGAGATGCCCACGTACCGCTAACAGGGATGTTAGTAGTGATAAATACCTACATTAAAACGAAGAAAAATCTTGGTAGTTCCCTGGTGACCTAGTGGTTAGGATCCTGGGCTTTCACTGCCATGGCCCAGGTTCAATCCCTGGTTGGGTAACTGAGATCTTGCAAGCTGCACAGCACAGCCAAAAAAAGAAAAAAAAGAAGAAGAAGAAAAATCTCAAACAACCTAACTTTACACCTCAAGGAACTATATAAAAAGAAAAGAAAAAACTAAGTCCAAAGTAAGCACAAGGAAGGAAATAATAAAGATTAGAGCAGAAATAAACAAAATAGATAATATAAAAACATCTTTAAAAAGTCAATGAAACTTGATTTGTTTGTTTTTGAAAATATAAACATAATTGAAAATCTTTTGCTAGGCTAAGGAAAAGAGAAAACTCAAATGAGAAATGAAAGAAGAGACATTAAAATTGATGCCACCAGGGGGACAATGGGACATAAGAGACTGCTGTGAACAATTATACAACAATAAATTGGAAAACTTTGAAGAAGTGGATAAATTCCTAGAAACATACAACCTATCAAGACTGAACCAGGAAGAAACATAAAATTCGAACAGACTAATAACTAGTAAAGAGGTTGAAGCAGTATTCAAAAAACTCCCAACCAATAAAAACCCAGGACCAGATGATTTTACTGGTGACTCACCAGACATTAAAAGAAAATTAATGTCAGTCCTTCTGAAACAGTTTCAAAAAATTGAAGATGAGGGATCACTTCCTGGTTCATTTTATGATGGCAGCATCATTCTGACACCAAAACCAAAGACATTACAAGAAAACTATTCATCCTTGATGAATATAGATACAAAATCCTCAGCAAAATACTAGTAAACCATTTTAAACAGCCCATTAAAAAGTTGATACTCCACGACCAAGTGAGATTTATCCCTGGGATGCAAGATGGTTCAACATATGAAAATCAATTAATATGATACACCACATTAAGAGAATGATGGATAAATAGCACATTATCATCTAAATTGATGCAGAAAAGCTTTTGATAAGATTCAACACCTTTCATGATAAAAATATTCAAAAAACTAGAAATAGAAGGAAACTATCTCAACATAATAAAGGTGGTATATAAAAAGCCCACAGCTAACATCATACTCAATGATGAAAGACTGAAAGCTTTTGCTCTAAGATCAGAAACAGCTCAAGCATGTTCGCTCTTGCCACTTCTATGCAACATAGTACTGAAAGTACTAACCTGAGCAATTAGGCAAGAAAAAGAAATAAAAGGCATCCACATTGGAAAGGAAGTAGTAAAATCATCTCTGTTTGGAGATGACATGATCCGTATATAGACTCCACAAAAAGCAGTTAGAACTAGTAAACAAATTTGGCAAAGTGGCAACATACAAAATCAACATACAAAAATCAGTTGCATTTCTATACACTAATAATCTTCTGAAAAGGAAGCTGAGAAAACAATCCTATTTAAAATAGTATCCAAAGAATAAAATAAGAATAAACTTTAAGGAGATAATGACTTGCATACTTAAAACTATAAAACAACACTGAAATAAATTAAAGAAGATGCAAATTAATGGAAAGACATCTTGTGTTTATGGATTGGAAGATTTAATGTTGTTAAGATGTCTGTACTACCCGAAACAATCTACAGATTCAATGCAATCTCTATCAAAATTCAAATGACATTTTTTTACAGTAATAGAAAAGAACAATCCTAATATTCACATGGAACTACAAAGGACCAAAACAATCTTGAGAAAGAAGAACAAAGCTGGAGGTATCACATGTTTTGATTTCAATATTACAAAGCTACAGACCAATGGAATAGAATAGTGTCCAGAAATAAACCCTCACGTGTATGGTCAACTGATCTTCAAGTAGAGTGCCAAGAATACACAATGGAGAGTGGATAGTCTTTTCAACAAATGATACTGGGAAAGCTGGATATCCACATGCAAAAGAATAAAGATGAACCCTATTATACACCATATACAAAAATCAACTCAAAATAGATTGAAGACTAAAACATAAGGTTTAAAACTGTAAAACTCCTAGAAGAAAACTTAGGGGAAAAGCTTCATGACATTGGTCTTGGCAATACTTTCTTGGATTTGAAACCAAAGGCACAAGCAACAGAAGAAAAAATATGCACGTAGTTCTACGTCAGACTAAAAAGCACACAGCAAAAGATTTAACAGAGTGAAAAGGAAACCTATTGAATGGGGGAAAATATTTGCAAACCATATATCTGAAAAGAGGTTAATATTCAAAATACAGAAGGAACTTCTACAGCTCAATAAAAAAACCCAATTTAAAAATGGGCAAAAGAAATGAATAGACATTTTTCCAAAGAAGATATAAAATTGGCCAACAAGTACGTGGAAAGATGTTCCACATCACTAGTCATCAGGGAAATGCAATTAAAAACCACAATGAGTCATTCACAATGATGAATGAATCACACCTGTTAGGAAGGCTATTATTAAAAAAAAAAAAAAACCCAAAAGATACCAAGTGTTGGGGAGGGTGTAGGAAAATTGAAACCCTTGTATACTGTTGGTAGGAATGTAAAATGGTGCAACTGCTATGGAAAACAGTTTGGAGGTTCTCAAAAAATTAAAAATAGAACTACCATATGATCCAGCAATCCCACTTCTGGGTATATATCCAAAAGAATTCAAAGTAAAATCTCGAAAAGATATTTGCACACTCAGGTTCATTGCAGCATTAGTCATAATAGCCGAGATGTGGAAACAATCTAAATGTTCATTAAGGATGAATAAATAAAGAAAATATGGTATATGCATACAATGAAATATTATTCAGCTTTTTTTAAAAAAAAAAGTTTTTGAAAGCTTTTCGAAAAAGAAGGAAATGTTGCCACATGTGATAACGTGGATGAATCTTGAGGATATTATGATAAGTGAAATAAACCAGTCAGAGAAGGACAAATACTGCATGATTCCGATTACATGAGGTATTTAAAATAGTCAGACTTACAGAGGCAGGGAGTAGAATGGTGGTTTCCAGGGGCTTGGGAAGGTGAAATGGATGGTTGTAATTCAACGGGTATAAAGTTTCAGTTACACAAGATGAATAAGTTCTAGAGATCTGCTGTACAACATTGAGCCTATAGTTAACAGTACTGTATTGTGCACTTTAAAGTGTTAAGAGGGTAGATCTCATGTTAAATGTTCTTAACCACAATTTAAAAAAAAAAAGAAAAAACTGACTTCATGCTGTTGGACAATGCTCAATAGAATGTGTGTTTAGGTTGTTAGGTTGTTTTTATTTTTGGTTAGGGTTTTGTTTGTTGGCTTACCATAGTGGTGAAGCATTCTCTGAAACCATCTTTGTCTCTCATATGGTCCTTCTTGTAATCAGGGCTGGATTTATGTCAATGTACAATGGGATTCTGACTATGTATTAACATTTGAGAGGTATGCACAAGGCCTAAACCTGACAATGTCTTCCTTACTGCTTTGAAACTCCCAAAGGTTCTCATTCATTTGAGCTAAGGTCCTTATTCAGGTCACGTTGTTTCCAGATAGCCATTGATATATTGATACATAGCATAGTTTAAATAATCTCACCAGCTAACAGATGCATTTTTATGTATTTGGGGGATTAGGGTTGGATCCAAAAGAGAACATAACAACACTAAGAGATTTGGGGTGAGGAAGAAAGGGAGGGGAAAGGCTTTAGAAAAGAGAGGACTGCAGTGGAAATAGTAACAGCTAACTTTTGTCTGTTCTTGGGAGCAGCCCTTCCTGTGCTCATGGCACATGGTTATACCTTGACTGACAATTCTTAAGGAGAAAAGCTAAGGTCATGAAACAAAGTGCTTATTTCTTTTTTTCTCTCTTTTTTCTTTTCCCTTCTTTGCTTTTCCTTTCCTTTCTTTTTTTTTTTTTTTTTGAAAAAGCTAGCTGTGATATGTAAATATGGCACCTGTCACAGTGACCTTATTGTAGTGCCAACGTAGCTAAGTACTATTAATGTAGCTTGTGGGGAACTGAATATTCCAGTGTAGAAGAAGAAACTAAATGTTCTTATCTGTAAAGTGAGGTTATCAGACTAAAGCTAGCTGTATGTAAATATGGCACCTGTCACAGTGACCTTATTGTAGTGCCAACGTAGCTAAGTACTATTAATGTAGCTTGTGGGGAACTGAATATTCCAGTGTAGAAGAAGAAACTAAATGTTCTTATCTGTAAAGTGAGGTTATCAGACTAAGTGATCAATACGATTGCTTTAATTAAAATTCTATATTTGTGCAGCATTTATGTATATGTAAATACTTTCACTTTTTCCTCTCATCTCTGAGGAAGTATATTGTTTGAATTTGTCATAACTTCCCAGGGGGTGACTCTTGGTTGAAATGTCACTGACAGCTTGTGGTTTGGACTTTTTTTTAACTAGGCAGAAACAGCTAGAAGTCATCACACAACAGCAAGAGGATGCTGTCAACCAGGAAGCCATCCTCAGGAAGAAGATCCAAGAAGCCAGCCAATGGTTGGAGGGGGCAGCGGAGCAGGTAGGGTGGCCTTTGACTACATTATATGCACAGGAAGTCTCCTCAGATGTCCTTAAAACCCTGAAGTAAAAATGGAGGAGGAACCAAAAAAACAAAGAGGAACTGCGAAGTTCAGTCCCTCTCGACTAGCAGTGAGCGGAGGAAGTAAAGGGGGAGTTGTAAGAGGCGGTGTCAACAGCCTGCTGATGAAAGAGGCAACTTTGCAGAGAGAGGCGACTTGACATACCAAGACTTTTGCCGCTGCAGAAATAGCTCAGGCATACGAAGCCCATGCAAACACAGAATTGCAGAAGTTCAGTGGAGGCTTATCACTTCCCTGAGAAGAGAAGCACATTTTCAGTTTCGTGTGCATAAGAGTGAGTGCTCAATTGCTTTCTTTCCCGGCCACCCTGCTAAAATCCAGCATTAACTGTCGGTATCCAGGTGGAGGATGGAGATCAGGCAGCCCACTCTGCCAGGGAAAAAGCTAAGCCTTTACTGCGTAAATTAGAGGAAGCAATTTCGGATCAACGAAATCTCCAGACTATAAATACTGAGTTAGTGAACACTTGCCAGACACTTGAGCAGAAGACAAGAAAACCGAAAAGTGAGTAGCAAGTATTTGTTATGTCTGAATTCAGTCCACTCTGAGGTGAGGCAGGAGGACTACAGCCATTTTTCTAGATTCCAGCTGCTATCTTATTACTGAATGCATGGTGATGAAATGGCTCCAGAAGCAGTGTTATAGGCTTCCAGAGAGATCTGCCTAGTGGCTAGGTGGATGGATTTAACCATTAACTTTCCCTTTTGGTTGTCTATTACAAGCTGGATTTTTCCATGACGGTTATTTCTTTAAAAATTAAACAAAACCTCTCAATATCTATAAAAGTACACATGGAAAAAAATCTTGTATGCATGAGATAGTTGAACTTGCAAATTGTTCACATATTCAACTCTGACTTTGTTAGCTGGTTTGTACCCATCATATGGTAGAAGGGGCCCTGCCTCTCTATTTTCTTTTAAGCAGTAATTTTAGAGTTGAGCAAAATACTTATGAATTCAATGTGTATCAAAATATTATATATGTGTGAAAATTCTTTTAAAATTTTGTGTTCTTCACCTATATATTTTACTTTAAAAACTAGAACACTTGCCATTTTACCTAAAAGTAGATAAGCGTTTACTGAGGACTGAGGTGAGAAGACAATTGTCAAATTACAGATGTCAGATTATTTTTAAGCTTATTTTATTCTAGAAACGTGGATCAGTAAAAATGAAGCTTATGTATGTGACCATTTATCAGACAACTGCTTTTGTTCAGCCAGCTTCTCGTTCTAGCAGTAGAAAGGTTCTTTTTATAGAAAGTTATTGGTTTGGGTAATAAGTAAATAAAAGCTTAAGGTAAGCTAGTGATGGAAATTTTCAGACGTGTTCATTTTGGATTTATTGTACCCTTTCTACTGTTATCTGAGAAAGCTTTTTAAGAGTTTAAAGGAATTGGCTAGTTCTAAAATAGCAGTGGTTATTCAACACTTTATTATTATTATTTCTAAGCCTTGTAGAACTTGATCATTTTCAATAACAGTAAGTGTCATTTTACTCTGCTTAACTCTGTCAGACAATGTAAAACATGCTTTAAATTACATAATCTTTATGTTATTTTTTTGTATTGCTCAGAGGGCATTGGAGAATGTCCCCTTGTGATTAGAGTTGTTAATTTTGAGCCATGAACATGCCTTCATTAAGGCATTCTAAATTTGGTTTATGGTGTGTTTGCTTTAGACACTGTGCTTAGAGGTCTAATCTTTTGATCCAGTTATTTTTATCCTTTGCTTAAATCAATATTATACCCCATAGTTTTACAAAACAAAGAATTTATCCCTTCCTCCAACCTACTATGGCTTGTAGTACCTTCTTGGAAAAGTCAGCTTTTGTAACTTATTCCAAAATATACATTCTCAATATTATGAACTTGCTAGTGTCTTCCCAGTCTATCCTCAGGGGATAATTGGTCCAAATATCATTTAAAATAGAATATGAAAGCTGCCCTATGTTGAATGCATGTATTTTTTTTTCTGGCTGGATAAAGTAGGGTGGATGCTTCCTTTCTGTCTTAAATTGCTCACAATCTGCCAGGCTTTATTAGCTCCTTTACTTGTTAGTATCTTTTGCTGCCCAAAGAAGGCATACCTATCAAAATTTTGCTCTTAAGACCCTTTGCTTACGAAGATCTTTCTAATAATGCCCTTAAAAATCAACCTTTATATGAAGGGGAAATTTGGGTAGCACATATTTTCAAAAAGTCTATAGAGCAGATTTTCCAGATAGACTGTGAACAAACGTCAACAAGGTAGGACAGTTACAACACAAACACATCCTCACACATTCTACCATGACCACTGCCATCACATACTGTTTGAATTCTGAGTCAGACATTTGAATTCTGAGTCAGACAACAAAACTGTTTAAATTCATTTAGTTCTTGTGAAACTTTCCGGTTAGCTTCATAAATTCATTAAGTGTTATGGCAATTGCTTTCTGCTGCATCTAAGACAGGTTCATTAGCAAATTGTGTGAGGATGCAGTTGTTGTGTCCAAATGTTTAGGTCAATGACAATGTTCACAAACTGGAAGTAGGAAGTTGCTTATGACATTTGATGAGATACCTGAATTTAATGTTGGAAAAATAATATTGTTCAAGTTTTCAATTGCCATCAGGACTGAACTGATTTATGAGGTAATTAGTGTGCATGCTTGCCCCCCTGAAATGCACCATTAGAACTACTAAATTCTTGAATGGACACATGTATTTTCTTTCTTCTGCTTCTTCATATGTATCTAAGTATCTTAACAAAGGCAACAGTGCATATGTAAATGAATGTTTGCTTTAAAAAGGAATAAAGCTTCTTAGATCTAGGGTATGCATGCAACATATTAGGGTGAATCCAATGTGCAGGAAACATAGACTAAATGATCTAATCCAAGCTATCACCCCTTTAGTATTCATCCTTTTTTGCCCTTATCTACATAAAATCTTCATTGACTTGCTTATTCAACAGACAATGAGTGAAACCATAAGTATTTCCTTTAGAAACCATAAATATTTCTTTGGGGAGAGAGCCTGAGAAGCTCCTGTATATTATAATTCCTTATTTGAACATAGTATCTGTTATGAACTTTATAGTTTAGAGAAGGCTTTCACCTAGATGAACTCACTGGAAACTCTCTTCTAGCTTAGCGTGGAGGGCATGATGTCTGGGGCAGATAACAGCCTACGGCTTTGAGGATGAATGCGAGATGAGAGCCACATGTCCTGAGCAGTCAGTACACAAGAGGAAAATGAGACAGGAAGGGGGATTCAGGTGATGGAGACACTTAAACATAGGTGTTGGGGTGAGCACCAAGAAGAGAACCAAAGTCAAATACATCTTGCTGGACAGCTCTGATGGGATGGGGGCCTACATTTTCCCAAATGAAAGATGCAGGTATGGATGAAATAATCTAGGAGAAAGTATTGCACAAAGATAAAGAGCATGGGATTTGAGGTTAAACAAACCTAGATTCTAAGTCTACAAAAGACTTTGATAAAGTTGGGCAAATCTCTTTCCTTCTCTGGGCCTCAGTATCTTCTTCCAGAAAATGCCAGAGTTGTTAATTTACAAATAATGTAACAAATGCAGACAGTGGCTAATGCTTGGCCATACTGGGTACAGTCTATTCTGCTAGAGTATGTTTCTATCATGTAAACTATCTCTTTCACAGTTGACAAATGGTGCAGACGTGTAAGGATAATATGGGCATTTCATTCACAATTTTCCTGGGAATAGGACCTGGATTGGTAGGAATAGGACTATAACCTTCAGCAG
>NW_006770652.1:1506211-1523034 GCF_000442215.2 Lipotes vexillifer
CAGCAGGAGAGGAAAAAGCCCTCAGCTTGGCTGCTAATAGGCAGCAGGAGACTTTCAGCTTTATTTTAAGAAAATTAAAAACAAGGGTCTGCACCTGGGCCTCCCTCCCAGAGACGTGCCATCCCAGCCCCGCAGAGCTCTGTTTTGCGGCAGGTTGTATTCCTGCCTGCGTTGCTGTAGCGGCCCCACTGCCTCAGAGTTCCACTTCCATCTGCATTTTCTCAGCACCCCACCAGCACTGTGCCATTTAAAGTGTCACCAGCATTTCCACTTCATTGTTTTTGTGCATTTCTAGGATCCTGGGAGTCAGCCTTTAGCCATTTTAAGTTGCACGTCTCAGTGATCCATGTTATCTTCCTAAGTACTGCTACTAATTGTGCTTGTTGGCGCTCTGGTTACAATGTTGCATACACATTTTTAGTGGTCTCTTCCTAACCCTATTTATTTTATAAGCCCCATTATTTTCGTTCTTGTGGTAGTTTTTTAATTCTTTGTTATTGTTGAGTAATTAACATATCATAAAACGTTCAGATCTTAGGTGTACTGTCGAACCAGTTTGACAAATGCACATCGAAACACAAAACTGCTGTAACCCCAGAAAGTTCCCTGGCGCTACTTTCCGGTTCCTCCCCACTTCTACCTTCACCACCATAAGGAGCAACCACTGATCTGATTTCTGTCACTGGTGGGTTAGTTTAGGCTGTTCTAGAATTGAGTTATACAGTATATACTTTTGTGTGTGTCTGTGTGTGTTTCCTTCAACGTAGTACTTATCTATGTTGTGTTTATCAATGGGATGCCCTTTTCATGGTTGAGTCACATTTCTTTGTAAGAACATTCCACAATTGGATTATCTTTTCTCCTATTATTGGACATCTAAATTATTGGGTTGGCCAAGATAATTTTCCATAATCTTATGGAAAAACCCGAACAAACATTTTTGGCCAACCTAATATTTACAGTTTGGGGTTGTTAGGGAGAAAGCTGCTATGAACATCTGTGTATAGGTCTGTGTGTGGACCTGTGTTTTTGTTTAACCTAGGATAAATATCTAGGAGCAGAGATATTAGATCATAGTAGAGCTGTAATTTTAACTTTTTAAGAAACTGCAAGCAGTTTTCCATAGAGTCTGTAGCATTTCACACTCCTAGCAGCAATGTGTGGGAGTTTCAGGTATCCACAACCCCAGCATTTGGTGATGTCAGTCTTTTTCATTTTCTCTACACGATGGAGTATCTCACTGTGATTTTAATTTGTTGGGCTGATTAGCCATTGTATATCTTCTTTGTGAAGTATCTAAGTCTTTTGCCCTTTTTCTTTCTTTTTTTTTTTTTTTTTTCCGGCGGTACGCGGGCCTCTCACTGCTGTGGCCTCTCCCGTTGCAGAGCACAGGCTCCGGACGCGCAGGCTCAGCGGCCATGGCTCACGGGCCCAGCAGCTCCGCGGCATGTGGGATCTTCCCGTACCAGGGCACAAACACGCGTCCCCTGCATCGGCAGGCAGACTCCCAACCAAGGCGCCAACAGGGAATCCCCTGCCCTTTTTCAAATTAGGTCACTTGTCCTTTTGTTACTGAGTTGTAGGATTTCTTTTCTTTATATATTTTGGATACAAGAACTTTGACAGATATGTGTGTTGTGAATTATTTTCTTCTAGTCTATGGATTTCAATGAACTTTAATATTTGTAATGCACAATTCTATAGAACATTGAGTAACACATTATATTACAGTGTTATGAAGTCCATAATCCATAAACGTCAACGCCTATTGATACCTAACATTATTATAGCTCAATATCATGGCTTTGATTTTCAGCAGCCAATGAATCGCAGGGCCTTTGCCTGAAAGCTTTAGCGCATAGTCATTTAGAAAGTTGTTTTATCTCAGCTTCCTTCAAAGAAAATGTATCCAAGACAACTGGTCTCATCCTATGTCACAGATGGCAACAGCAGGGGGAAACAGTGGCCATTGTTTTACTTGCTTCCATGTGAAACCTAAATGCCCTAGAGACATAGCAGTTCCAACTCCAAACACTTAAAGAAGAATGCAAAGGTACATGCAAATTAACGTCATAAGCCAGCTTGTTTCGCCTTATGAAACATATGAAAATAGTTGCTACCCATTGCGCAAAACATCTGTTGAAATGAGGTTTACAACTTGGAACTTGTTTTGAGATGGACTATTTCTAAAAATCAAGATTGCCTGGTGGGAAAGCAGATGGGCAATTTAGACAGTCTTATACTAACTCATTATTTCTTCTGAACACAAGCTTAATTTGGAAATTCAAAGACAGTGTTTTGAGATACACAACTTCAGAAGCATAATGTTGGCCACTTCTGAAAACTTTGATTGCTGTTGCTCAGATATAGGTCAGGAGGAGGACAGAGCCTTATTTCTTAATACAGTTAACGCAGAGAATTTTTAAAAACTGAATCTTTACTAGAGTTCTAAGTATTAAGAGTTTAATTTTTCTTAAATTACTTACATACGTTGGAAATAGTTCAAAAATATATTTTCCTCCTTGTGGGCCTCATAAACACTGTCAAGCTTAGTTGGGAAATGTTATTTTTACAAAAAAATATTCTTACAAAATAAATTTTACATGGGTAATTTTCCACATAATTGAAGTTTTTCAAGCTTTCTTCCCTGAAAAATATTTATAATTAGATTCTGTAATTTCCACATGTATTAGCATTATTTTCATGGCTCAGAATTTCTTCAGGCTACTGAGATATAAAACTGTTGGTCTTTAAAATAAGAAGCACCAGATTTCTATGTGTTTTGGACACCAGAGTATCTGCTGTTAATTTTCCTGGCTGTTAGTGGGTTTTTTTTTTAAGTGGCAGCTATTAATACACCTCCATCTAACAGAGCTTCGTACCCTCATTTAATTTTTGTTTTTAATCATCTGTGGGCTGAGAAAACAGTCAAGCTTGTGAGAATTATGTATAAATTCAGAGCCCACTGCCTGAGTGAAGTGTGAGGATCTGCCACATGAATAAAGGGCATGGATATCAACATCTATTTTGGTTGTTCCAAAGATTTCAGCCTATTTTCTGGTTCTTGGCTATCTTTCAAAGGGTATAGATTGTCAAATAAGTAATGTGTTGCTATTTAACTTAAGAAGTTAAATAGATATTTTTATCACTTTCATTATTCCAGAGAGGACAATTTGGAAGTTACTGGCAAGCAGATTTCAGTTAAGTAGAGAGACAAATATTTTTAATTTCACAAAAGAGTATAGTGAATGGAGCATTGTCCTATGAGTCTGATCTCAGCTCCACGAATAATCATTTATCCACTTAAATCTTCTGGATATCAGTGTCTTCATGATCCCAGACCTACTTGGAATCTGGGATTCTATGGCTCCGTTTCCAGGGCTTCCATTGCTTGTAGCTCAAGCAGAGGCTTATTGAAGAGACGATTTCCCCATGGGTAGGAGGTTGGACCGAGTGACCTCTGAGGTGTATTCCCTTTTTAGCATGAATAATTCTGTGACTCACTTCTAGAAGATAATTCACTTGCATCTATCAAGGTTAATTTTAAATACCCAAGGGCAATAATGGTTTAGGTGCTCCTACCTGTTTTGTTTCTACTTTCCCAGTTTCACGAGTCATGAGTTGAGAATGTCATTCTCAGAAGCCATTGTTTTCTCTTTCCTTTCCTCAGGCCTCAAATTGAAAGCTGTTAAAAGTTTATGAAATGGGACTTCCCTGGCGGTCCAGTGGTTAAGACTTCACCTTCCAGTGCAAGGGGTTCAGGTTCGATCTCTGATCCGGGAGCTAAGATCCCACATGCCTTGGGGCCAAAAAACCAAAACAGAAGCAATACTGTAACAAATTCAATAAAAAATTTAAAAATGGTCCACATCAAAAAATCTTAAAAAAAAAAAAGTTTACAAAATGAACTAAGGGTAAAGGGGGTTATGAATTATCATATTAAGCTGGTTATAAATTCTCTTTATAGCAACAATTGAGTCACTAAGAAAGAAGTTAATTAAAGGACAACTCCATGGCTTGCTGTTTCAGGTAAAAAGCAAACAAAAAGACCCAAACCTCTGTGATATGTGTTTACTGTGGGGAAGTTGTCCAGTTGGTGTTAAGATTTTGAAGCTAAGTTATAATATATAATAATTTTAGTCATAAAATTAAATAATCAAGTTAGAAAAGATGCTCTGGTAGACTTTGTTTTCTTATGCACTGAAAGCATTTAGCAAAACAGGAGGGGAGACTGCACATGAGTGAGTGGCTCCTAATAACATCTTTTTCAGAGAGGAAGCATTTCAGAACTGTATCTGTTAGCAAAGGGCCAGTTTGCTAGCCTTAGGCACCTCCTTTCTGAGACTCTTGAGTGGGCTTTGATGGTTGCTGTCTCTTTTCTCTCCTATTTGAATTAAACTTTCAACTCCTCTCTGTCTGGATATCTCAAGATATCCATGGTACAGTTAAATGTATTTCTTTCCCTTTTGACACTTGGTGAATTTCTCCTTTCTGTTCATAAATAAAGAACATAAGGAACAGCAAGGTTGGCACTGGAGGGAAGGGGCTGGAGGAGGAAAGAGAGAAGGGTGATATTTGCATGTATCTGTTTCTAGGGCATAATGCAGGCACATCTGTTTAAGCAGAAAAAAAAAATTCATGTAGGAGATTAAGCTAGGCAGAGTACCTAAAAATCCCCTTACAATAAGTTGAACTGGAAAAATCTCCATAATCATCTCAAGAACACCAATTTTCTATTATAATGTAACTGATAGACATGTATCTACCTCTTGGACAAAAGTCGCAATTCTATTGCTGTAGAAATTTCACAGACAGCATTTTCACTCTCTGAGTTATGTCTCCAACAAGCTTCTTTGGTCTCTGCTTGAAGATTTCAGTGACAAAGCCATTCAGTTTCCTGTTCCTGATCTTTGGATTTCATTCCTAGAACAAGTAATGGGAAAAGTGCAGTGAGAGGTTTACCATTACAGACTTGTTCCCTTAATGTAAAATACAAGATAAAGAGCTAGTCAATTTTCTCCTTCTCAGGTAGCATCACACCTTAAATCTAATGTATTTTGTATCTGTCACTCTCCCATCATTCTGTCTTTGAATGCACTCCACCATTTTTCTCATGACAGAGCTGTTTAGATGAGGAATTTCCTCACTACGATCCCTTGTCCTGCTCAGATAGAATTCATCAACCTCTCCAGGAACAGTTGGTGAGTTTAAGCTTTTTGAAACTATTTAAGTGCCAATTGTGAATCTACTACTATGCCAAAATAGAAAGGTAAGTCCAATGTGTATTAGAAAGTTAGAATTCTAAGCTATACTGATTTTCTTGAGAGGGTATCAGACAAAGCAAGATACCTATTTTTTTCTTTATCGTGTGCACACACACAATTTTTTTTGTTTTTTTGTTTTTTTGTTTTTGTTTTTGTTTTTGTTTCCGGTACGCGGGCCACTGTTGTGGCCTCTCCCGTTGCGGGGCACAGGCTCCGGACGCGCAGGCTTAGCGGCCATGGCTCACGGGCCCAGCCGCTCTGGGGCACGAACCCGCGTCCCCTGCATCAGCAGGTGGACTCGCAACCACTGCGCCACCAGGGAAGCCCACACACACAATTTTGATAGGCCCTAGGAAATGGTACTATTTAAAACTTTTTGATTACGGTATCACGAAGAAGAATTATATAACTAAACTTGCCCCTCACGCATATTTCTTTCCTCAAAGCCTTTGTTTATATGAAAGTGTTGATTATTGGGAATCGATGTTATCTTTCTGTTAAATTATTGAAGAGTGATTTTTAATAAGAATTACATTTTTACTTATAAGGTATGTACCTTTTGATCCAAAGCATGAAAACTTTGTTACTTGATGTCACTTATTTTCTTCTCAAACTCTCTTGTGGGAGAACAGTGATATTCTTTCTAATTTTGGAGATGAAGAGAGATTATGAAATATATTACAGCCCTTTGGAAAGCTAATAGTACTTGATTTTCTGTTCAGAAGCAGTGTTGCCATAAACGATATAGTGGTCAAGAAGCAAGAATACATCAGCTACCCCTGACCTTCAAACATACATGCTGGTGCACACCTCTGCTGGGTAAGCATGGATAGACCCTTTCCTA
This sequence comes from Lipotes vexillifer, assembly GCF_000442215.2. Classification (NCBI taxonomy): domain Eukaryota; kingdom Metazoa; phylum Chordata; class Mammalia; order Artiodactyla; family Lipotidae; genus Lipotes; species Lipotes vexillifer. Next base: position 1,512,320 of record NW_006770652.1, read on the forward strand.
TATACCCTGTCAGACACAGCTGGGCATGGGGTTCTTCTTGAGAGGGAAAATAATTAATCACAATTATATAGCAAATGTTGAAAACTTAGATGTTTATCCCTGAATTCGGTCAGTCAACTTATATTTGACCACCTACTCTGTGCAAGGCACTCTTTTATGTATACTAGAGCGTGAGTCCTAAAGTAGCTCACAGATTATTAAGGAAGTAAGACCTGGGTTCAGAGAAGGCTCTGTAGAAGAAATGAGTGTTGAACCAGGCATGGAAAGACGGGCTGCATTTGGAAAAGCAAAAAGCATGGAAAAAGTATTCCAACTGGGGAGAATGACATGAGGGGGAAAAAAAAATGCAAAAGTTTTAAGTGTTTGGAGAAGAGTCCATGCTGGATAAGTCACTGTGGAGATAAGAGGGCTTGGGTCAGGATGGAGTAGAATTTAAGTTTGGAGCATGTTGTAGGTCACCTCATGGACTATTACTTAATGCCAGTCTAAGGAGAATGAACTTTATCTTAGGAAATGCTGAAAATGGTGGCATCTCTCATCACACCCTGGATGTGCTTGAAAGCAAAAGTTAATGGTTGGTTCCGAAATGACAAAAGAAATGGGATGATTATCAAAATAGATTTAAGAAGGAATAAAAAGCAAGTAGAGTGACTTGTGGATCATTTCAACTAGAAGAGAGAAAACTGCTACCACTACTAACAAGTGGCCAGTTTGTGTCAGACAGTAGATAAGTGCTTTATAGAGACGATTTTACCCACACTAACTCAGTGATGGTAACAGTACTATGGCAGCACTGAAAGAGTGCCCGCTATGTGCCAGGCACAGTTCTCTGCTCTCAGAACTGTATGTTCACGTACCTGTTAATTCATTTAATCCTCACCATATCCCTGTGAGGTAGATGCTAACGTAATTCACATTTTAAAGATAAGGAAGCAGGAACACTGAGTAATTTGCAGAACTGTATGTTCATGTACCTGTTAATTCATTTAATCCTCACCATATCCCTGTGAGGTAGATGCTAATGTAATTCACATTTTAAAGATAAGGAAGCAGGAACACTGAATAATTTGCCTAAGGTCATGTGGCACTTAAAAAAAATTATTTATTTATTTTTGGCTGCATTGGGTCTTAGTTGTGGCACGCAGGATCTTTTGTTGCAGTGCGGGCACTTCATTTTGGCACGTGGGCTTCCCTTTAGTTGTGGCACGTGGGCTCAGTAGTTGCGGCGCACGGGCTTAGTTGCCCCGAGGCATGTGGGATCCTAGTTCCCCAAGTAGGGATCAAACCCGAGTCCCCTGCATTGGAAGGTGGATTCTTAACCACTGGACCACCAGGGAAGTCCCCATGTGGCACTTTGTATGTAAGTAAACTGAGGCTCAGAGTTGGTTTAGTTATTTATCTGAGATCACACACCTGGTTTATGTGTCAGGGTCAGGATTTGAACTAAAAATTGTGATTAATTTCAAAGCCTATGTTTTTTCTATTAAATTCTGCTGCTTCCTATACTCAGAAAAACATGACAAGACAGTTTCCTCAAAAAAAAAAAAAATTGTCACCCTATTTCCTGCACTCTTCAGCGGTTTACAATTGCAAGGTCGAACTGTTTTTCTCTTTAGGAGTTGATAAACTGTTTCTGTAAAGGGCCGGATAGTAAATATTTGAGGTTTTGCAGGCTGTACGGTTTCTGCAGCAACTACTCAGCTTTGCTGTTGTAGCCCACAAGCAACCTTGGATGATACTGAATGAATGTGTGTGTCTGTGTTCCAATAAAACTTTATTTACAAAAACAGGAGGCTGGCTGGATTTTGCCCCCTGGCAGCAGATTGTTATTGACCCCTCTAGTTGCTTACTAGGTAAGGGTTTCTGTTTCTCCTCCTTCACCCCTACCCCCTGCTTAAAAAAACAAATGACATTTCTACCCCTCATAACTAGGCATCAAAATTTAGGGGGTGGGGAGTTGTAGTGTTAAAATGTTAATTGAATAGATAAAGAAGATGGGGTACATATATACAGTGGAATATTACTCAGCCATAAAAAGGAACAAAATTGGGTCATTTGTTGAGACGTGGATGGATCTAGAGACTGTCATACAGAGTGAAGTAAATCAGAAAGAGAAAAACAAATATCGTATGTTAACGCATATATGTGGAACCTAGAAAAATGGTACAGGTGAACGGGTTTGCAGGGCAGAAATTGAGACACAGATGTAGAGAACAAATGTATGGACACCAAGCGGGGAAAGCGGTGGGGGATAGTGGTGGTGTGATGAATTGGGCGATTGCGATTGACATGTGTACACTGATGTGTATAAAATGGATGACTAATAAGAACCTGCTGTATAAAAAAATAAATGAAATAAAATTCAAAAATTCAAAAAAAAATGTTAATTGATTTGAACTGACTTTTGTTTTTTCAGAAATGGTCTAATCTCCCAAGAGGAAAAGAAATAGTATATATATATAATTTGAACCATTAACTTCTGTATTTATTCTTTTCTGTTCTACTGCAGATGCCTTGTATCTGGATAGTCTTACAGCAATTCCAAGACTAGAATTGACACCTTTCTCATGTGTAGCCAACCGAATCCATGCTTCATATGAAAGGCCCAAATATGGAGAAGTAAAGGATGGTGCTTTGAATGTGACTGGAAGGCACAAGTAAGTTAAAAGGGCCTACTATTCATGGGTGGCCTATTCCTATTGCCTAAACTTTTAATCAGTAAAAGTTTCATATCTTGACATCATGACATCTTTATTGTGGAATTTTTATTGTGTAACTTCTCTAACTTTCTGAAAATTGACCATTTTAAAACAAAGATACCTTTATAGTTTTCTCTATAGCTCTTTTGGATTTCATGATATCCATTCTAAAGTGTAAAAGACAAACTAGGCTACTTAAAATGTTTCCCAGTTTTTAGGAATATACTGTGTACTGCTAGGTTAACTCATTCAGCTAGGTTTTTTTTTTTATTATTTTTTTAAATTTTTATTTTTTTCAGCTAGGTTTTGATCATCTTTCTATTCCTTCACACTCCAGGTGAACAAGTCTTTGGGACACTATCCCTGTGCTCGCACATACCCTCTCCCAAAGCTCATCTGAGCTCACTCACCTTTCTAAGTACACAGACATTTCTTCCTTAGGAAAAGTTCAGAAATGTCAGTGGAGTTTGTGAGCACTGTTCACCCCAGTGAAATTTCCTTTCTGTGTCGAGGGTCAGGAAGCAAGACGCTGGATTGCAAATACTTCATTTCCATCTGGGACTAGATTCTCTATGGTTATAACCTCTCTCTCTGATGGAGCTTAGAGCTCTCTTTCATCACGTCTCAGTTAAGACATGAACTTAATTAGAAATTCGGTAAAATTGGGGCAGGGAAGGGGAACTATGTGATAGATTGGTATCTGCTGAAATTTGCAGTTTTTCCACCTGTATTAAGGAACTTTACTGTCTATTATTAGGTGTCCAGGCCCCACAGGTGGTCCCCACCCAGGAACAGATCTTTCAGGTTGCATCAGGATGAATAATGACCTAAGTATGGAAGTGAGTATTGGACTATATTTCAACTTCATTTTTAGCACTACCATATCCTGACCCTCTTCTGTGGTGCTGTTTTGTTTTGTTTTGTTTTGAAGTATTATAGAGACTCTTATGGCAAGTACAAGTCTTATACCACAGAATTCAGATGCATGAGAAATGTCAACCTTTTTTTTTTTTTTTTTTTTTTTTTTGTTTTGTGGTACGCGGGCCTCTCACTGTTGTGGCCTCTCCCGTTGTGGAGCACAGGCTCCGGACGTGCAGGCTCAGCGGCCATGGCTCACGGGCCCAGCCGCTCCGTGGCATGTGGGATCTTCCCGAACCGGGGCACGAACCCGTGTCCCCTGCATCGGCAGGCAGACTCTCAACCACTGCGCCACCAGGGAAGCCCGAGAAATGTCAACCTTTGATGGCATCTGGGGGGGATTTCTACCCCTTCTATAGTATAAACTCAAGGATATATAACCAAATGGAGATTTTGATGAAGTGTGCTGAACTTTTTGTTTGAAAGGCAGGCTGGTTTGGGACTTAAATTCACTATTGGCTATCAGGAGTCTCAGGTCTCATTGACTCTCTAAGAATCGAGGTCAAGGCTAGATAATCTTTGAGGTGCGGGTACTTTGCTGTACAGAGTAGGGCAATGCCCAGGGAGTACCCATTGCTGCAGTTAGGTGCTAATAGTACTTCTCTACCCAAGAAGAGAATACTAAGTAGCTGATGGCACTTAGGCAAACACCCCAGGTCGTGGAGATGTGCCTGGAGCACTTTCCTTTGTCAGCAGTCTGAGCCTGAGGGAACATGATCTTCTCAATCAAATGGAGCAGACCATTCTGTTCCAGAATCTGGAAATCCATCACTCTTCCTTTTTGTAAAAAAGGTTTATTGGGCTTCCCTGGTGGCACAGTGGTTGAGAATCCGCCTGCCGATGCAGGGGACACGGGTTCGTGCCCTGGTCCGGGAAGATCCCACATGCCGCGGAGCGGCTGGGCCCGTGAGCCATGGCCGCTGAGCCTGCGCGTCCGGAGCCTGTGCTCCGCAACGGGAGAGGCCACAACAGTGAGAGGCCCGCGTACCGCAAAAAGTAAATAAATAAATAAAATAAAAAATAAAAATAAAAAAGGTTTATTGTGATATAATTCTCCTACCAAACAGTTCATCAGTTTAAATTGTTCAATTAAATGTTTTTAAAAATATTCAGAGTTGTGCAGCCATCACCACAATCAACCTTAGGACATTTTGATCCCCTTAGAAAGAAACCTCACACCTATTAGCAGTCTATCCCTATCCGCCACCCCACTCCACCCTAGGCAGCCACTAATCTGCTTTCTGCCTCCGTAGACTGGTCTATTCTGGATATCTCATGGAATAATGGAATAATACAATACGGACCTCTTGTGACTGGCCTCTTTTCTTAATATAATGTTTTCAAGGTTCATCCATGTTGTAGCATGTTATCAGTGCTTCATTCCTCTTTATGACTGGATAATATTCCAGTGTATGAATATACCACCTTTTGTTTATCCATTCACCACCGATAAGCACTTGGGTTGTTTCTACTTTTTGGCTACCATGAATAATGCCACTAAGAACATTAGTGTAAAACATTTTGTGTAAACATATGTTTTCAGTTCTTTGGGGTATATATTTAGGAGTAGAATTATTGCATCGTATGGTCACTCTATGTTTAACACTTTGAGGAACTGCAAAACAGATTTTCAAAGCAGCTACACCATTTTACATTCCCACCAGTAATGTATGAGGATTTCATTTTTTCTACATCCTTGTCAACAGTTGTCTATCTTTTTCTTAATTAAATTAAATTTGATTTTTTAATTTCTATTTTATATTGGAGCATAGTTGATTAACAATGTTGTGTTAGTTTCAGGTGTACAGCAAAGTGATTCAGTTGTATTATACATGTATCTATTATTTTTTGTCTATCTTTTTGATTATAGGCATCTTAGTGGATGTAAAGTGGTATCTTGTGGTTTTGATATGTATTTCCTTAATGACAAATGATATTGAGCATTTTTCATGTACTCGTTGGCCATATGTATATCTTCTTTAGAGATATGTCTACCCAGATCTTTTGTCCATTTTAAAAAATAAGTTTTTTTTAAAAATTCATTTATATGACCTGTTCTTATTCTTTTAAGTGTATGTATCTCACATTTTTCCATTCCTTAGTACCCCATCCTACTGAATAGCTAAGAAAAGGAAAGAAAAAGGAAATGAATCTATTTTGCTATTCCTTAGCAGTTCTTGTAAAGTTTTAATAAAGGAAGTTGAACTTGGAAGCTTACCGGATGTTTGGTTGTTAGTAATTTCCCTTTTATCCGGTACTGATTTCACCAAGAAAGGGGAAGGAACCAACATCAGTTGTGTACCAGGTACTTTGTAGGAAAACATTTCCACGTGTCATGTTATTAATTCTCTCTACAGCTTTGAATGGTAAGTATTCTCTGCTTCTATAGATGAGGCAACTGAAGTTCAGAGAGGTTAAATAACTTAACCAGGATCACTCAACTAGTAAGTAGCAAACCTGGGATTCAAATTCAAGTTTGTATAGATTCAAAGATTAATCCCTTCTTACAACTCCTCTGAGAACACTGAATTTAGACGTTTCAATCATAATAACTACTCCTAGTTACCTTGAAAGTAGTTTTTTGGCTAAGAAATAAATTTGCTTCCTTTTGTATCTAAAAGGAGCTCCTAATCCACTCTCATTAGGATATGTGACCGAATTGTTTTGTCTCGACACCCATGAAGAAATAGGAGCGAACAGAGATCACAAGACAAACTCCTGTTAGATGCTGCTATGGAAATGTATAGATTCCCTGCAGGTTTTCTTGCTGCCTTCGTGCCATTTCTTCCATAGGCCCCAGGAACTAATCTGTCAGCTGCACTCTATGGCTGTTCCCACCAATGTCCACCATTTCCTTTTCCTCTGCTCCGCTGAGGAATCCGGGCAGCCTGTTGTCTCCCTCATGTCTGTCCCTTGAGTAAATCCCCACCTTCTACCCCTTCATGCCCCCCCACCCCTCTCTTAAACAAATAGAACTCTCTCCTTAGATAATGCTTACCTATGCATTCTCATTCATAAGAATTAGGATGAAACATGAAATTAAAATTACAAAGCATATAATCTGTGTTTGTCCCAGCGACCCATAAATCGTTGTGTTTTCCTAACTCTTTGGCTTCAAACTCTTGGAATTTCATCACTCTTGAGGGCCTTCAAAACAAACAACTTGCCCTGGTATTCAAGCTCTAATCTGGTTGCAACCTAACTTTCCATCCTTTCCCCATCCATGCCTTGTAGTTGTCCCTAAATGTCAGCCAAACCAGGTGGTCTGTATCGTTGGAATATGTGACACAAAGCTGTTTATGCTGTTTTCTCTGCCCAGAACACTTCCACTTCTCCACTTGTCAAATTCTATTTGACTATCAAGACCCATTCCAAAAACCAAGTGTTCCATAAAACCTTTTGTGGTAGCGAGAAATGTTTACCGTCAAGCATCTCTAGTCCTTCTTGAGATGGAAATCGTAATGGATTAGAAGTCGAGAGGTGAGGGTTTTCCCTGGTTCGACCTCTCTGCTACTATGGAAAAGTCTTGTCATTCAGGCCTCATTTTCCTCATTTCTCAACCGTAGCACTCAGGAAAAAATAAGTTCACTCTTTTCTTTTAGACCCCAGTTACTCTGTGCTCCTCTCGTCTATATTTTGGTTACATTGTAGTTCTTTGTTTTCTTAACATGTTCCTGTATCAGATTATAAACTTGGTGTAGAGTGCCTTTGGCCATTAACCAATGTGCATCTAGCAACCTGAATAGATTTGGTATACAGTAGCTGCTCTATTAATATTTGTTGAATGCCTATTTACGTATTTATTTTTGTACTCCCTACAGGGTCCATTTAAAACATTGAGTGAGCACCCAGTGAACTTGTTGGATTGACAGTCTCGCCCTCTTGCTTTCTGACTGGTGTTCCTGAGAACCTTAGATTTATTTTTTTTATTCCTCTCCCATATTCACAGAGGAAGCTATATTCTAGCATCTTTTTCAGAAAGCACAATAGCAGATAAGAGTGAACATCAGTATTCATAAGGGGATCTTTGGGTGACCAAAGGACTCTAGCAAGACTAATACCTCAAAAAGAATGTGTCTTAGTAAAATAATTTGGGGTCCAGTTTGGCACATTCCTGGGAAGAACAGAGCTACTTTACTGACCCAGTGAAATCTATTTATTTGGGATATTTTAGCGTAAAGAGGAAAAAAGGAAATAAATTATTTCCAGTCCTCGTCTTTTAGAGACTCAGACTAAAATATTTATGAAAGAAATGTCTATGGTATCTGGGATATGCTTCAAAACAATGCTAAGGTAGGTTTAGTGGGTGACGGTATAGATGAAAGGAGATGGGCCATAGGTTGGTAATCGTTGAATCTGCAGAATGGGTACACAAAGGGTAATTATTCTATCCTGTCTACTTTTGTATTTATTTGAAATATTTCCCAGTCATTACCTAGAATTTTTAGCCACATAGTATAGGCTTTGGAATTAAGCAGTTGTGGGTTTAAGCTGACTCTGTTACTTATTAGCTGTGTGAACTCGGACAAGTGGCCTAACCTCTTTCAGTTTGTGTGTGTTCCCTTGTGAAACAGAGATATTACTTTGCAGAGTTCTTTTCAGTATTCAAATACACACATACACATATACATATATTATGCACATATATACCTATATATATCTGCAACAGCTAAATTCTGGCCTCACCAGTCCATGGAAACAAACCAAGTAGGGCATATTTAGAGGAGAGACAAATCTCAGTGCTCTGTCTCCCCACTTGCTGATGAATAGGAAGGCCTTTTTGATTCATGGGGTCCCTTCTCAGCATTTCCAAGAATCTCTATACTGGTGCCTACCAGTATATCCCAATGTCCTTCTGATCTCACCACCTTGTGGGTCCCAGGGAAGGACACTTAACCTCCTGAGAGATCGTTGGAGAAGGTAGTTGGTTTCACCACTCACATCTCTGGAGTCCTTTCTGTTTGTTGTCCACACTGTCCACAGTCCCTGCCTGCTCCACGGTCGACCTCCTTGGAATGCTGTGTCTGGACCTTTGGTGATCTCCTCTTCCTGGTCGGTAGGGAGATGACTCTCACTTCTTGTTTCAGCACCTTCAGAGCTGGGTACTACTGTGGTGTTGGGTGGACTCCTTGTGATGCAGTTAAAATTATCCTCTACTTTTCAAGGCAAATAGATAATCCAGCAGGGCTGGCTAGTAGCACAGTCTCCCACTGAATCAAGGATTGCTGCTCCCTTCTATAGCTAGACCCAGCTGTTCATTTGGCCCAACTTTCTCAGTTCTTCCTCACTCTTGGCAATTTCTCTCTGGGGCTCAGTTGTCTCTCCTTATAATCTTTCTTTCCTTATTCACTGCTCCCACCATTGAGTCTGAAGAGCAACCAAAGGATTTCTGGGACTTTGCAAAACTGGACTTGTGATTAGGTACCTTTGTTTGTCCCCAAACACTCCAAGAATTAAGAAGCTTCATGAAAATTACATGACAATGAAACTCATTCTCCCCTCTACCTACTCCAACCTCAGATTTGACCCCAACAAGACACTTTATAACATATATAAAGTACCTGGTTCATAGTAAACACTCAGAAAATAGCAACTGTAACTATCACCCAGAATCAGAATTATCAGCCGTGTGAAGCTCAGAGGACACAGGTCAGAGGATAGGAAGATGAATTTCTGTTTTCTCTTTGGCTGTTGAAAAAAATCACATACACTAAATATTAAGTGCTTTGCCATCCCTTTGAGGTCTCCTTCATGTCATTACATGTTTTTGCCTAAGATATACTATCACTAGGAGGAGGTGATTTATGAGGCAAAGGACAGAATCAGTTTTAAAGTATCTCAGATTTTCTGGCCATTGTATGTCCTGTTCTCTCAAGCTGTGCGTGGGTGCAGCTTTAATAAACTTGGAGAATAAATAACATTGCCAGTTGCAAAACTGGGACATGTAGAAGTTGGTGGGTGTGTCCTGTGGATCTGAAGGTGTGGTGTCCTTTTAGTTAGAAATTGCAAAAAAAAAAAAAAAAAAAAAAAAAACTTGTGAAGGAATTTCGTTTTATTTAGGTTATAACAGTTGTAATCTTTTGATGTTTAATTTTACATTCTTTTCTTTTTAGAATATTGAAACCAACTTCAAGTCAAGGGCATTTTTTTTTTTTTAAGTTAGAATAAAATAAGTCTATATAGACTCGTTTTGTTCGGTTTTTCTTCTTTTCTCAGAAAATCATATTAGTTTATTTGAGTAACGTCAATTGTCTAAAATGGATCTAAAAGTAAAAATTACATCGGTAGCATGAATGTTTATTAGTGGAAGCGTTTCTGATCATAAAAATCTATGGATGAAATAGCACTTCATCTAGAAGAGTAACCCTGGCAGATTATCTAGGCCTGTTAATTGCCCTTACTAATATCTTAGAAGTTATTTCTTATTGTTCTTCATATTTTCTATCTAAATATTAAAATAATACTGCTGTGTGTGTGTGTGTGTGTGTGTGTGTGTGTGTGTGAGAGAGAGAGAGAGAGAGAGAGAATATGTGTGTGTGCATCCTGCATTTGCTGATCTAGCCCGTGGGAGAATGTCTCCCTTTGTTCCATGAGTACCTTAGCTACCCCACCCTACGTTAGACTTTTACTCTCAAAAGCAAATGGGCTGGACCACGGATTTTCATGTAAATGTTATGCAGGTTGATATTTGAATGGCTCGAACAGGAAGAACATGCTTCCTGCTCTGTGCTGTCGGCATGTGTTAGACTCATTGACTTGAGCCAATCTTGTACATGTAGGTAAGTCTGTCTTCTGAAATTTCTTTTTCTTTTTAGTCAGTTTCTTGATTTTCCTTGGTTTTAAAATATATCCAGTAAATTATCTTTTTTATCATCTGCCCAGATCCTACAGTTGTTGTGTGTGTTAGGTTCTCCCGTGGGTTTAAATAGGGGTGCCTTTTTTTTTTTTTTTTTTTTTTTTTTTTTTTATTTCGGTATGCGGGCCTCTCACTGCTGCGGCCTCTCCCGCTGCAGAACACAGGCTCCGGACGCGCAGGCTCAGCGGCCATGGTTCACAGGCCCAGCCGCTCCGTGGCACGTGGGATCCTCCTGGACCGGG
>NW_006770652.1:1523191-1529039 GCF_000442215.2 Lipotes vexillifer
CTTCCTGGACCGGGGCACGAACCCGCGTCCCCTGCATCGGCAGGCGGACTCTCAACCACTGCGCCACCAGGGAAGCCCAGGGGTGCCTTTTGAAACTGGAAGAAAAGAGCGCAATTGTAGAAAGTTTTTGCTGAGTTATTTTCCACCCCCCTTCACAGGTACAGACACCCTGAGGGGCTATATCTCCAACTTTCATTAACTATAGCCCTAAATTTGGAAGAAAAAAAATCTCCTTCTTTTATCTGCTTCTTCTTGTAAGGAGGAAAAAAATGTTAGACCAAATGTATGAAAATCTAGGATTGAGACATGTTGTATATTATGTTGTTTTCTGATTAGTGAGATTTATAAAGATTAATGAATTGGGAATAATATCCAATAATATCCAATATCCTTGCAACAGAACAATGTAGTAATGTACAGCTACAAAATATATGCCATTTCTCGAAAATCACAGAATTGTTACTTATTTAATCAATAAATATTTTATGTTTACCAAAAGGTTTCACATATAAAAAAATAGGACAAAAGAAGGGCTTTACACAGACCATATGGCAAATGAGATTTATTTCTAGTATAATGAAAGCAAACTGTATTTTTGTTCTATTTATTATTTTGACTTTAAATAATAAACTAGTTTTAAAAAACAAAGTTTACAGAAATAATGTGTTCCCTTTCCCCTAATACTGGAAATCAGTTTAATTGAATAGAAAATAACTGCATTCTCTTTCATACCTCTTAAATTCAAATACAGGTATTCATGACTCTGATTGGTATAAGAAGAAATATTTTTCTGACAAAATTAGCTTTTTAGTTAGTGCAATTTAATTATTATATATAATATATATTATTAATTATAGCACAGTAATAAGTGTTTTTTCAAGCCACACATAATAACAGATTTGTATGTTATGGAGGGTTAAATGGGCCTGATTTTTTTATTATTAAGGAATCAATCCTTGTTGACTTTTATGGAGGATACTTAATGAGACTGAAGAATGTTTAATTTTTTCATATTTTTATAGCTTCATTTCTTACATATATATTGGCAGATAGTTAAATAAGCATATACTAATTACTAGTGCAATCTATTTAAATATCTTAAGGATAGAGCCAATATCATTTAACTACCTGTGAAGTATAAGGTATAATTTCTCTTCAAAATTTAATGCAAATATTACCCTACTCTGTTCTGTGCATGTTACTTTCCTCTGTGGAATGCTGCTTATAATTTACGAAGTATTTGTTTTACATATTTGTCTTTCTGACTGGCCTGTGAGCTCCTCTGGGAAAAGAATGTGTTTTTGGTCTCTCCAACCTTTTTGTTTTGTGCCAGAAACAGCCTTTCATTGTTTCTGGCACAAACTGGGCCTATGATGAAAGTTGTCGACTTAAATTAAACTGATGTCACAAGAGGCTTCAGTTACATATAATCTGACACACAGACATTTAAAGCAGGGACAAAAATGAAATAAAAGAGAAGATTGCCCAACATTTATATGTAGGAGGATTAGGTGTAAATTCTTGCTGTGCAAGTTTGTGGAGTTTTCTAAACATTTGAGGGGAACATTTTAAAAGTTTATATTCAAATCATCTACCAGTCTAAGACAACCACTGTGAAGTCTTTGCCTCTCCAATAGCCTTAGGGTATTTCAGAGACAGTTCTGTTTACAATGAAGAGGACATTGTATTTAGTCTGATTGTTTAGACTGTTTAGAGGCTGACACCACCATTCTGAATACTCCTGAGAAATTACTTTATTCATTGGTTTTACTTTCCTTACCTGAAATAAGTAAATCTTTTTTTTTTTTTTTTATGGTAAAACCCACTGCATAAGGTTGCTGGGAGAATTAAATGAGATGATACGTAAAAGGGCTTTTGTAAATTTTAATGTGCTGAACAGATGTAAGCTATTGTTTTTTGTATTGGATAACTACACATTCAGCAAACTCTTGCTAAACCTTTATCTTTCTGTGACTATAGGCAGTATTATCTTGGAGAGATTCTAAATACGGTGTATGATATATGGCATCCCTCCATTGAAACCTGTAGTTCGTTGTGCCAGTTAACAAGAAGCTGTGTGTTTGATTATGGAATATTTAAATGTCTTTAGTTTTGCATTGTCTGTGCATATTTTGGATATGTCCAAGTGATTTCAGTTTTAATTTATTAAATTTTTATTTTTTTTCCTAAATAAACCAAATGATAATGAAAATATACTTATTATTGAATAGGAAAACTTTTTATTAAAGAGGAACCTGTGTCCCCACTGTATTTTTTGAAAGAGAATAAGTGAACCTAATCTCCTGAAGTTCCCCCCAAATTAAGAACTCTTGATAAAGGTTAAGAAGCTCAAATGAGACTTTCAAATGCTTGCCCTGGAAGGCTGGGACCACAGTTTTGTTCTTTTTGAGCCCCAAGTAAGAGGTGCTGACGTAGATGTAATCCCTCAGATCTTTGAGAATTGGATTAACTTTAAAATGTATTATGTGTCTAGCTAGAAAATTGAGAACCATTTTAAAATCAACAGGTCAAAAGTTTTAAGTTGAGTAATATTTCCATAAATAGAAATGTTGTTTTATGCCCACCTAGAATGTTCTGTTTAAAGAAAATTTAAGTTCATGATATAAACTCTATCTGCCCTTTAAGTTTAGAATTTGTTTTGCCCAAGAATTTAAATTTTCTTTAAATATTGGACTCTTAAGTATACTTAAAATTGGATTTTTTTTTTGCAAGTACAGCTTTGAGGAAGTATGTATATCAGTCTGCCCTATACCATCCCATTCCCATATCCTCTGCAAAAGAGCAAAGCAAATATGGGTTCATTTAAAACTGTATGAAAATGTTTGCTTAACACAACTTCTCTGGAATGGAAAATGTCAAATTGTTAAACTTGTTTCTCTCTCTCTTTTTTTTTTATCTTAAGGAGAATGGTGTTGAATGCTTATATTCTGAGAGCCTGCCACAGTCCAGGTGTGCTTGTTTGTTTCTGTGTATGACTTTTGATGCATATTTAGTTAATTTCTAAGAGAATTCTTTGAACCAGACACTCTAAAATACTTCTACTTTTCTGACAGGGAATATTCCACCCTACCATCTCCTGGACACACTTCAGCCACAGAGAGTACTGTAACTTCAAGTGGTGAGTAGATTAGAAAAGATATAAAAATAGAATGTTAGTGTTATACCTATAAGCTTGGATGTTCTGTGACCTGCTAAGGTGTGTGCAAATGAAAAGGACATAAGCAAATAATCCTTTTGCATAGTATTCATGCTGTTAGTTTCTTCCTGTTGATAGATTCTGGATCAGAAATTTTGCATATGGCTTCTGGTGTCATTGACTGTAAACCACTCTGTGAGAAAGAGGAGGATAAAAGATCAGCTTCTGCTGTGAAGATCAAAGGTAAGCTGTTGAAGGGTTCAAGAGGAGTTTCCATTCTAAAACACTAAGCAAACTTGGAAGCTAGTGGAGTAACCATCCTCAGTGGCTTAGTAATACTATTTTATAAAAGAATTTTGAAGACATAGTCTGGAGAAAAGAAGTCCAGAGGTGGCCATGGCCTTCACATATGACAATGTTACCAACTTTTTTCCAATTCTGTATTTAAAATAAAAATTACGGTATATTTTAATGGGATTTAAATATTTCCTTATGGCCAAAATTGATTGGACACATCTGAGTCTCAACTGTGAGGCAGATGTGGAATCACCTACTTAGGAAATTCTCAGAATCCTAATTAGAATCTACTGGGTTAAAAGGATGGACCGATTAGTGATGGTCCACTCAGGAGGCAGATATTAACTAGATAACATGTTAGATCCTTTTCTGCCATTTGAGTCTGAAAATAAAGTGCTTATTCTGAACCGTTCCCAGTGAGACATCACTACAGTTGACACTCATGGGAAACATAGGCTCTCATTCCAACCAAAAACACCGATCAAGGAAAATTCATCTATTGTTTAAATTGGACAATTAAATTTGAGATACAGGTGCTAAGTTAAAGGAGCTGTAAAATTGTAGAAATGGAATCCATTCCTTCAGTTGACTGAAAAATATCTTTATATTCTACCGCACACCAAATAAGAAAAATTTTAATTAAAACTGCACCAGGATACTATTTTTTACCTGTCATGTAGACAAAGATAAAAAATTTGATTTCACACTGTTGGTAAGGTTGTTGGGGGGAAAAGAATTCTCATACACTGCTGCAGGGAATGTAAATTATTGTAATTAGTATGGAGAGGAATTTGACAATATCTACCCAAAATTTAAATGTACATATTCTATGATAAAACAATTTGGTTTCTGGGACTTTATCCTGTAGATCTAAGTACATACATACTATAAGATGTATATGGAAGTTTATTTACTGCAACATTGTTTGTAACAACAAAATATTGGAAACAAGTTAACTACCAGTAGAAGACTAATTAACATATTTTGGCATATCCATGTAATGGAATACTAGTATACATCTGTAAAACATATATAAGGAAACTTTTTTCTTGGAAGGATATCAAAGAACTATTTTTTGTGTGGAAAAACGCCAAAGTACAAAACATTATGTATTGCATGTAAAAATTTGTGGAAAAAAAATAGAAAAAAGTTTTTGTGTATATATAAAATATCTCTGCAAGGCTAGACAAAAATTTGTAACATTGTCTATGAGGAGGTAAAGTAGGTTTCTGGCAGGCGTGATGGGAGGGAAAATTTTCACTGGAAAACAATTTTACGCTTTTCCATTTATGGGCCATATGAATCTACTACTTGTTTTAATTTTTCTTTTTAAGAACTAAAATAAAATTTCCATAGGGAAAAAATTTTATATCCCTGAAGAAAGGGGTTACCATTTTGCTCTTATTTCCATGTAAATTAAAAATATCTAATGCATCCTTTAACTATTCTGTTTTCTTAAAAAGAAAGAAACAAAATCTGACTATAGGCGCTGACCTTTGTGCCTGCACTGAACTAAAGTCAGGGCAGTGGATCATGTGAAGAGGAAAATCATCAAGTACATTACAATACAAATAAACAAAGGGAAATTACAAAAAGGAATGGCATAAATTAAAATTGCATCTTTTCTTCTTAGTTTGATTACATTTTATTTAGAAAGATACTGTGTTTTGGAAGGATATACTTTGTTATCAGCCTTGCATATATAATTGTTAAAAACCTGTTTGTCAATCTATTAAAAAAAAAGCTACTAAGTTACTAATTCTTCATCCTTCTTTCATTCAGTTTCTGTAATTATACTAGTAATGTGTTTGATTAAAAAAGCAGCAGTAGCTGCTTTTTATTTTAAAAACCCTACTGTTTGAAGGCCATTTATACAGGTATTCATTTCTGTTAAGAAATCTTATATGGTTAGCTTCCTTGGGAACTTTAGCTGACCTAGTCCTGAATCTGAATGAATGGACACACTTAAAGTTTTTTAGTACAAAATTTGTCTCACGTGTTAAGCACTTTGCCACTTACTAGTCAGCCCGCATTGCCACCCTCACTATTCCTTCCTCTTTTACTTGTTACTGCTCCCCCTTCCCCACAACACTGTTGGTGTGTCTCCTCCTTCTTATAGGTGGAAGTCCAGCTCCTGAAAATATTGCACTCCAAGGCTCTGTGAATGAAGAAAAAATCATGTCAAATCAGGTAAGGAGGGGCTTCCCTGGTGGCGCAGTGGTTGGGAGTCTGCCTGCCGATGCAGGGGACACGGGTTCGTGCCCCGGTCCGGGAGGATCCCACATGCCGCGGAGTGGCTGGGCCCGTGAGCCATGGCCGCTGAGCCTGCGCATCCGGAGCCTGTGCTCCGCAACAGGAGAGGCCACAACAGTGAGAGGCCCGCGTACCGCAAAA
>NW_006770652.1:1529062-1542801 GCF_000442215.2 Lipotes vexillifer
CCACAAAAAAAAAAAAAAAAAAAAAAAAAAAAAAAATCAGGTAAGGAAATATATGCACGTTAACAGTAAAAGTAATATGTTGCAATGATATTTAGAACTGTCCCTTTAAGTTTGCAAAATACTCTTAAAAGCACTATTGCATTTTATCATTTCAAAATATTATGAGGTTAATAGAATTTAGTTATACTAATATTGTACAGGTGAAGAAATTGAGTCCAAACCATCCAGGGTCACTCAGTAGACTCAGGTAGGACCTCCTGACTCCACACTGATTTTTCTTTCATTCATTCATGCATTCATTCACTCATTTATTCATCAAAGATCTTCTGGAAACAAGCTAAATATCTGTCTGTAGAGTACTCTTAAATAAATGAAGGCATTAATAAATAAGGCTAAACAAAACAGTGATATCTGTCTTAAAGATGTGTTGTAATTAATGGAAGAAACATACAATTACTCAGTAATTAGACTGGTCAGCGATATGAAAGAGAAATGGTTGGGGTGAGAGGACAGAAGAGTTGTCATGGAGGAGGTACCTAGTGAGTGGTATCGAATGTTATACAGGTACATGGCAAACTGCTATAAAACATTATAAGGATGAATATTTAAATGTTTATAGAAAAAGAATTAAATTCCTTTCCTTAAAGGGCAGGCATATCGCCACTGGTATGAATTTATAATTATTTGAAGGGTAACTTACAGACTATGGGCAATTCTACGTTCCTTCAAGGGTCTTATTTATACATCAGTCCCTCTCTGTATTCTATGTGCGGAGGTGTGTGTCTGTGTGTCTGTGTGTGTGTATTATTATTGCTTTCCCCTCAGTGTATAAACATTCTTTTAGTTAGGCCTATTTGATTACAAGAAACAGAGACTCATGCAACTAACTCAGGTTAAGAGAAGGTTGTGGCATGTATACATTGAAGGTAAAAAGGTCGATAAAAATTTTATACTATTCTTATCTGAAGGGAGTGGAGTAATCGGATATGTGATTTGGGATAATTCTTTGTAGTGTAAAGTATATATAAAGTGTAGTGTCGGCTAGCCCACATGCCGAAAGTGGTTGCCCCTTATAAAAAATGGACAGAGGAAAATTCAAGTCCTCTAGTCTTTCCTAGCTCATCTCAAAAAAAAAAAAAAAAAAAAAAGAAAGAAAACTTAAAAAAATAATGGATTAGAAAATGTAGTAATGGAGGTGGAAAATTGGTTAGAATGCTATAGTAGTAATTCAGGCAAGAAATGAAGATAGTATGAATTTAGTGATGATGGAGCAAGTGAGACTCATTTGAGAGATACTTGGGGTATAGCATTCACAGTACATGATAACATAATCAGGGGTCTGGGAAAAGGTCAATACCCAGGTTTATGGCGTAACCTACAGAATGAATAGAATAACATGAGAGTAGGAGGGAGTTAGAAGAATTTGTGGGGTAAATTTACTTTAATTTGAGGTAAGTCAAGTTTCAGGTTGATATGAGACATCATTAATACCCTGTAAGGAGATTTTATAGATAACTATATACACATATTCATAAGCTCACCCGTGGGACTTTCAGAAGCGGACACACGTTTGTGAGTTATCAGCAAAGAACCAAGCAGGTGGATGAGATTCCCCAAGGAAGGAGGGCAGGCAGAGAGAGAGCACAGAGGATAATGGACTCTTGATGATTCCATTGCCTAATAAGAGAAGGCAATGGTGGAGGAGACCAAGAAGGAACTTTGCAGTGATGGGGGGACATCAGGAGAGGGGAACCAAGGGATGAAAAAACTTCAAGAAGGAGGGGATTATAGATCGATTTGGAAGCTACAGTGAGGTCACATAAGATAAAGGCTGGGGCTCCCCTGGTGGCGCAGTGGTTGAGAGTCCGCCCGCCGATGCAGGGGGACGCGGGTTCGTGCCCCGGTCCGGGAAGATCCCACGTGCCGCGGAGCGGCTGGGCCCCGTGAGCCATGGCCGCTGAGCCTGCGCGTCCGGAGCCTGTGCTCCGCAACGGGAGAGGCCGCAGCGGTGAGAGGCCCGTGTACTGCAAAAAAAGTAAATAAATAAATAAAAAGGGAAAGGCTGAAAATTATCCATTGGATTTGGCAATAGGGAGTTCACTGATAACTGGGGAGGGCGGTTTTCTTGGAGCATTAGGGGCAGGGGCAGAGTAGTTCACTGATCACAGATGGGAGATGAGGAACTAGAAACAGCAACTGTGGACAACTCTTCCCAGAAGAAGTGTAACCAGGAAGCACAGGAGAGGAAGAAAATGCCATAGCTGGAAGATGTCACAGGGTTGAGGGGGGATTAAAAAAACTTGAGTATGTAAATATTGATTTTTATAGTGTTTTACCTGTATTATTTCATTTGTGTGTTTTACCTGTATTATTTCATTTGTTACAGTTGTCCAGAACTTACATGACATGGCATCAAGGGCCCTACCAAGGAAATTTGTCTTGGCCTTATTTTTTATGGAAAATTTCTGAGAATGTTGAATAATGATTATCCTAAAATAATTGTATACCTATAGTTTCTCCTTTAGATTTCCCCAGGCAGTATAGTGCAACTCTACTATTATGGTGATTCTTGTATGGATACATTTGTAGGACAGTTGGTCAGTGACCTTAAAATATATTCAGATGGAGTAAAAGCCAAACATAGCACAATCTTAGCAGCTATTTTGCCATAATTTCCCCAACAATCCATCTGGAAAGCTGCGTGTGATAGTCCCAGATCACCACGCCCCCTCTTCATCCATTCAGTCCTATCTCTCCCTCAAGCTCCAGATTGTTCCTTGTCTGCAGAGACTTTCCATGCTTCTTAACCCATGGTGTTGCTCTCTTCCTTTTGCAAAGCACATATTTATCTATCTCTCATTTACTTGGCAAGTAATCCTAGTTTGCTTTGAAATAACTTGTATCATGATTGCAGCTTTTCATGTACTTCTGTTTTTTATGCCTCAGCTAGATTAGAAAGCCCCTTGGAGTCAGTCCTCTTTTCTTCTGAATGCCTAGCACAGTTCTTTGCATACTATAGAGTGTTTTTTGAACAGGGTAGGCAGGAGAGGACAGGAAGTCAAGAAATGATTCGTTATGAAGGATTTCCACTCTATGTTCAGCAATAAAATCTCTTTATGATTTTAGGAAGCCAAAGGGGAACCAGAAACAATAAATGAGCACAGAAAAGAATGTGTGGCAGGAGGTAAGGAATGTTCTCTTCCAACCCCCATGTGAACTTTTATTCCCTGCTGGTATGTTTTATGGATGAAATCTTTCTGAGTAAAGATATGGCATCTACAACTCTGCATCTCTAGATAAAATCAGCCAAATAGAACTGATTTTGATTCAATTTGTAGCGTTTTCAAAAGGCCATATTTATGTTGCATTGCCTGTTAAGCCCAGAGGTCTTGTAATAACTAGTGCCCTATTGTGAACTAAGAACCATGCCAATGTTGGTAGCAAATTCTAAGCTCTACTCTTATTTTTTTATTGTTCCGTCTAAAAGCAAATAAGCCAGTATTTGAAGAATGAGTGCTAATATGCTTCTCTCCCCATCTCCCTTCTGTTAGGACGGAATAGTGAATAGAGTTCTGGCTTTGGAGTCACTCACTGTATGCTTGGTCACTCTCTTACTTGCTGTGACTTTGGCAAGCTATTTAACCTTGAGTCTTAATTTCTTCATCTGCAAAGTGGAAATGATGAGTTAGAAAAAAAAGAAAGTACCCTTTATGAAATATAGACTCTACTAAGTACTAGGCTAAATTCTCTATATGCATAGTTTTATTTAGTTCTCCCCAATATCTGTGTGAGCTAGGTAAGCTGCAATTCAGTTTCCTAGCCTATAAACTGTAGATAAGAACGATACCCACTACAGAAGGTTGGCTGTGAGGATTGAAGAAATTATGTATAAAGCACTTAGAAAAGTGCCTGATAAAAGTTCTCATAAAAGTTGCTGGTTTTAAATCCTTGGTCCGCAGGAAAACCAGGGTACCAGATGAGGCTATGCATTTAACCATGGAATCAAATCAAATAAACATTCAAATGCAGAAAGAACAAATTGGGCTGTTCCTTGACTCTGAGACATCTTCAGGTTTTCAAAGACTATTGACATGCTGAAGTGTGAGCCCATAATTTCAACATGTTCATGATCCCCAAAGCGTAGCCTAACGTTATCTTATATTTAAGCAAATGCATTATTAGCTGGCAGTCTTCTCAGACATATTTCAATGAACGCCTTTGTTTAGTGGAGGGAGGCCCTAACAACATTGGATTGAATGTGCCTGTAGCTGTTAAGCCTGTTTAACCAAATACTATCTTATTGTCTTTTTTTTTTTTATCTTACTGTCTTTTAATAGGCGCTGCTGTTTCCTCTCTTCCTGTGAAGTCAGTTAACTTTAGACAAAGTGACAAGTAAGCTCCTCCTCATATAGCATGCTCACATTTTTTGCTTTTCTGTTGAACTATGTTTGAGTTCTTTCTCTTATCTTACAGCACTTCTGCTAATGAGAAGGAGGTGGAGGTAAGTTTCAAGCAAATGTTTTTTCCTTTAGTAAAAATAATACGTGTTTCAGACTCACTCACCTGCAGTCCCTGAGAGCTTTTGCACAAGCTATCGTACGTTTGGTGTCTGTCTGGCTTGGCCATGACAAAGTGCAGGGAAAGCCTATGCGTGCCAGCATTATGTCACTGGGAGGAGAAAGAAATGCCTCAGTGTAATTTGGTATTAAACTGGAAATTTGACTACATCCAATGTTCTGTCCTCACCCTCACATTATTTTGACAACAGGCCGAATTTCTCAGGTTATCTTTGGGATTTAAATGTGACTGGTTCACCTTGGAGAAAAGAGTGAAGCTTGAAGAAAGATCCCGTGACTTGGCGGAAGAAAATTTGAAGAAAGAAATTACTAACTGTTTAAAACTGTTAGAGGTGAGACTCATAACATATGGGGACTACACGTTTGGTTGTATTATTAATAAGGTTTTCAAAATTACATAAGAGTTTACCTGTATGACTAAAACCAACACTAGGTACCAAGCCCTGCCTGACTCAAATGTCAGTTAATAGGAGGTAAGAATTCAGGATCAGGCTAAGATAAAAGGTTCACCAATAGAAGGGTATAAGGAATAAAATAAATAAATGTCGTTTAATGTAGTTATATGAATCTTCTGCCATCTCTCTGTATCTTCAAATAGATTCCAGGCAGAAGAGTAATTATGCAGAAAACTGAGCAACAGGAGATAATATCAACGTTAAGCTTCAAAGAAGAGAATCAAAAGACGATTTCCATTTAATTAACTGAAAAAAGAGAATGGTGACATTTCAGTCTTGTCAGATAATGGGCAAACCTTCTGTAAGGTACACAGAAGTGTAACAACTATTATTCTTCTATTTTGTGAAGTCACCATAAATATACGGATGGGTTGGAAAATTAAGGGGGCTAATTTTGGAAAAAGAAAATAAAAATATAGAAACCATATTCTGTTTTTTTACTGTGGTTAAAAAAGCACATAATGTAAAATTTACCATATTAATCATTTTAAGTGTACATCAGTAGTGTTGAGTATATTCACGTTGTTGTGAGATAGATCTTCAGAACTTTTTCATCTTGCTTACTGAAACTCTATAGCCATTAAACTATTCCCCTTTTGCCCTTCTCTCAGCCCCTGGTAATCACCATTCTACTTTCTGTTTCTATGAATTTGACTACTTTAGATAGCTCATGTAAGTGGAATCATATAGTATTTGTCTTTTTGTAACTGGCTTATTTCACTTAGCATAATGTCTTCAAATTCATCCATGTTGTAGCATGTGGCAGGCTTTCCTTCCTTTAAGGCTGAATGAAATATTCCATTGTATGTATATACCACATTTTGTTTATCTATTCATTTATTGATGGATATTTGAGTTACTTCCACCTCTTGGCTATTGTGAACATTGAACATTGTTGCTATGAACATGGGTGTGCAAATATCTCTTCAAGACCCTGCTTTCAATTCTTTTAGAAATATGGCCAGATGTTGGATTGCCAGATCATATGGAGTTCTATTTTAAGTTTCTGAGGAACCACCGTACTGTTTTGCACAGTGGTGTTACCATTTTACAATCCTACTAACAGTGCACCAAGGTTCCAATTTCTCTACATCCTGGCCAACATGTTATTTTCTGTTTTCTTCTTTTTTTTTTAAATTAATTAATTTATTTTTGGCTGCATTCGGTATTCATTGCTGCATGCGGGCTTTCTCTAGTTGCAGTGAGCGGCGGCTACTCTTTGTTGAGGTGCACCAGCATCTCATTGTGGTGGCTTTTCTTTGTTGCGGAGCATGGGCTCTAGGTGTGCAGGCTTCAGTGGTTGCAGCACGTGGGCTCAGTAGTTGTGGCTTGTGGGCTGTAGAGCACAGGCTCAGTCGTTGTGGCGCATGGGCTTAGTTGCTCCGCAGCATGTGGGATCTTCCCAGACCAGGGCTCGAACCCATGTCCCCTGCATTGGCAGGCAGATTCTTAACCACTGCGCCACCAGGGAAGTCCCTATTTTCTGTTTTCTGATGGTAGCCATTTAATAGGTGCAATGTGGTATCTCACTGTGGTTTTGATTTGCATTTCTCTGACGATTAGTATTGTTGAGCATCTTTTCATATGCTTATTGGCCATTTGTATATCATCTTTGGAAAATGTCTAAGTCCTTTGCCAATTTTAAAATAGGATATATGATTTGCAAATATTTTCTCCCATTCCATAAGTTGCCTTTTCATTCTGTTGATTATGTCCTTTGATGAACAAAAGTCTGTAAGTTTGATGTAGTGCTATTTGTCTATTTTTGCTTTTGTAACCTATGCTTTTGGTGTCATATTCAAGAAATCATTGCCAAATACAATGTCATGAAGATTTTCCCCTATGTTTTCTTCTAGAGTTATATAGTTTGGGGTCCTACATTTAGGTCCTTAATCCATTTTGAGTTGATTTTTGTATATGGTGTAAAATAAGAGCCCAACTTTACTCTTTTGCAGTTTTCCAACATCATTTGTTAAAGAGACTATCCTTTCCCCATTTTGTACTCTTGGCACCCTTGTCAAAGATCATTTGACCATATATGTATAGGTTTATTTCTGGGCATGCTGTTCTGTTCTACTGGCCTGTCTTTATGCCAGAACCATACTGTTTTGGTTACTGTATCTTTGTAATGTGTTTTGAAGCCAAGACATGGGATACCTTTAGCTTTGTACTTCTTTTTCAAAATTGTTTGGCTCTTTGGGGTTCTTTGAGATTCCATATGAATTTTTCAGTTTCTGAAAAAAATGCCTTTGGGATTTTGATAGAGATTACATTGAATCTGTAGATTGATTTGAATAGTATGGACATCTTAACAAAATTAAGTCTTCCAGTTCATGAACACAGGATGCCTTCCCCTTTGTGTCTTCTTTCATTTTTTCAGCAATGTTTTGTAGTTTTCAGTGTACAAGTCTTTCATCTCCTTGGTTATGTTTATTCTCAACTATTTTATTTTTTTGGATGCTATTGTAAGTGGAATTATTTTCTTAATTTCCTTCTTAGATGGTTCATTGGTAGTGCATAGAAATGCAGTTGATTTTTGTGTGTTGATTTTGTATCCTACAAATTTGCTGAATTTGTTTATTAGTTCTAACAGTCTTTTTGTGGAATCTTTAGGGGTCTCTTTAGGTAAGATCATGTCATCTGTGAACAAAGATAATTTTACTTCATTCTTTCCAATATGGATTTTTTGAATATATTTTTTTACTTGCCTAACTGCTCTGGATAGGACTTCCAGTACTAAGTTGCATAGAAGTGGTGAGAATAGGCATCCTTGCCTTGTTTCTGATCTTAGAGGAAAAGCTTTCAGTCTTTCACCATTGAGTATGATTTTAGCTGTGAGTGTTCATATGTGGCCTTTATTATATTGAGGTAGTTTCCTTGTATTTCTGTTTTTTTGAATATTTTTATCATGAAAGGTGTTGAATCTTGTCAAATGCTTTTCTTATCAGTTTAGATAATCATGGGATATTTATCCTTCATTCTGTTAATGTGGTGTATTGCACTGATTGATTTTCATATGTTGAACCATCCTTGCATTCCAGGACTAAATCTCACTTGGTCATGGTTTATAATCCTTTTAATGTGCTATTGAATTCAATTTGCTAGTATTTTGTTGAGGAGTTTTACATCACTATTCATAATGAATATTGGTCTGTAGTTTTCCTGAAATGTTGTTGTCTGGCTTTGGTATCAGGGTAATTCTGGCCTCAGAGAATGAACTTGGAAGTGTTCCCTCCTCTTCAATTTTTTGCAAGAGTTTCAGGAGGATTGGTATTAACTCTTCTTTAGCTGTTTGATAGAATTCTCTAGTGAAGCCATCTGGAACTGGACTTTTCCTCTTTGGGAGATTTTTCTTTTTATAACTGCTTCAATCTCCTTACTAATTATTGGTCTACTCAAATTTTCTATTTCTTCATGATTAAGTTTTGGTAAGCCATATTCTGTTTGACTAACAACTAATATATGCTCTTCTCTTTCTAACTAATGGTGGTTATTTAAACTGCAGTAAGGAACTGTATGTCTGACAATGGTCATTCCAGTTGGTTAGCAACTTTCCAGTTGCAACTCATACATATCTGCCTGTTTCAAAAGTGGCTGCTATTTCATTGAGCATCTATGGTGTGACAAGCAATTGGCATCTATTACCTCTCATGTCACAGTATCCCTGGAAAGAAGATGCAGTTGTCTCCATCTGACAGATGAGGAAAAAGCAAATCAGAAAGCTTGATATTATAACATTTGTAGAATGAAGATGCAATTTACAGTCAATGATGCCTTTTGGTTTTATTGGAAGCATTTTTCCTTTCTGATGCTATACAAAATTTATGGTATTTTAGACATGCACAAGTATTAGAAATTTGCTCATGATCACACAGCTAATGAGCAATGGCTTGTTGGCTTCCAAATATGCTGTTCTCTTAATTCTTTCTCCACCCCAGTGAAACAGATGGCCTTCCATCAGGAAAGCCATCATCTTGGTTCAAGGGCAGAGGTTTGAGATAAATATTCATAAGGCAATGAAGACGTAACGGCCTAACCAGCTCAATCTCACCTTGTCATCAATAGAAGAGCAAATCTAGTAATCAGAGTCATATCTAATTCGAGTATATTTTTATTACTTTTCTTAAAAGTTCAAACTATGCTCTTCATATAGTGTATTCAATTCATTTATAGGCATAATTTCTTTACCATTGCCAATTAATTACATCCCATCCTATTAATTGTAGAAGAAAGATATAAACACACATGAAGGAGTAGCAAATTTGGGAAGTAAAGAAGGAAGGGATCAAAAATAGTATAAAAGGCTTTGTGAATACCTGCATAGGTCTACCTCATAACCAACAAAGGTATTAATATTTCAGTATTATTCATTATTGGTCTTTGCTGCTGCTTTTCACCTTCCACAAAGATAATAGATTCATCTGCATTTACAATATAGTCAGTGTTAGAATCACTTGCTGAATACTTGGGTTGGATACTTTTTAATACTTTACTTTCTGTGCAGTCTTTAACACCTCTTTGTGAAGATGACAGTCAAGCCCAGGAAATCATTAAGAAGCTGGAGAAAAGTGTAACATTCCTCAGTCAGTGCACAGCTCGAGTGGCCAGTAGGGCTGAGATGTTGGGAGCCATTAATCAGGTAATTTGTCTCCCTTTCTCCAGTTACAATGAAATTACTAAAAGTGGATTACATTTCTAGGAAAAAACTATATTTGATCATTTCAGAATGTTCTTGATATTTTCCTGTTTCAAACAATGCTACAATAAATATCCTTGTTTATGCATCTTTGCACACTTATTCATAGAGAAGTAGATTTTCAAAATTTTCTTTGTGGGAAAATCTGGGGAGACTTTAAATTTTTGAACCTCTACCTAAACAAACTTGTTAAAATATATTTTCCTAAGAAGGAGACATTTCACTGTGATGATAGTTTTAGTCTGAACATTTGTTATACACTTCTAATATTCTAGTTTCTTTTTAACCCCTCGCCAGGCGGTAATATTCTTTGTTTTATTTTTATTAAAGTTACGTATGTGCATAGCTTTTTTAAAAAAAGTCAAGTAGTTCTCAAAGCCTCCTTATCCCATTTCGCATGTTCCAGAGCAACAACTTTCAACTCTTTTGGTTTGTTTTTTATTAATATTCATATCTCCAGATAATATGCTTATACTGTCACTAAGTGATTCAGTTTTAGATATTTATTGGTTTCCTACTACAAAGATGAATATTTATTTATCAATCTTTCCCCCTCACACCTCTTCACTGTCTTTCACCTTATTGTTGATCTCTCTTCTTTCCTAACCAAGCTTAAATTCCATGGTCAAACACAACATTAGCTCCCTTGCATGAACCCTTAACACTTTTCCTTCTCTTGTTTTCTTTTAATCATTAGGAAAATCTACAACCTTGTTTTAAATCCATTTCTCCACCTGATTATACCTGCATAGCTGGAAAACCTCACACCTCTATGCTGACTGAGTTCTTTTGAAATTCATCACAAACCTCAAGTGGTCCTTGGGGCTTCCCATCTTTCACACTTTCTCCTTTCTCCTCAAATCACCATCATGTCCTCCCCTCTCTCTCTGTCAAATAATGACTTTGCTTCTTAACTCAGTAAGAAAGTTGAGGCAATCAGAAGGGACCTGCCAAAAGCTCTGAACCTACAAGCACCTAAACCCTTGACATTGCCTTCCTTCCTGGTACGAAAGATGAGTTGTCTCTCATCCTATCCGTGGCCAACCGTTCCACCTGTATATAAGATCTCATCCCTTCTAAATTACTCAGAATCTTGGGCCCCAATTCTCCCTGCGTTCTTCCATCTCCAGTTTCTCCCCACGCTACTGAATCATTCCCATCAACACACAAATACGTTGTTTTTAAGACAGGAAAAATAACACAAAACAAACACAAAGAAAAAAATCTTTCACTCTTTCTCCTTTGGCTACCACCCTGTTTCTCTGTTCCCATTTTTAGCAAATCTCCTCAACAGAATTGTGCTGTTTCCAATTTCTCTCCTCCCAGTCTCTCTGAAACATATTCTAGTCAGCCTTAACCTGCTCATTTTCCTTAACCTGTCTGCCACACTCAACATGGCTGAGCTCTTCCTCCTCCTGGAAACACTCTCCTCCTTGGTTTCCAGGTACCACAGTCCCCTGGTCCTTCTCTCTACATCACGGGGCAATCCCTTCCAGACTCCTTTACGGGTCCCACCCTTTCTCCCAGCCCTCTTAATCTTGCTGGGCTCCAGGGCTTCACCTGTGCACGTCTGATTTCCATCGTCACTCAATCCCCATACGATCCCATGTAGTCAACTGATGACTCCCTAATTCACACACTCATCCCAAACCTCCGCCATGAGTTTCAGACTAGAATCTCCTACTGTTGATGTAGCTTGGAAGTTTGATAAACAATTTCAGCTTAACACATCCAAAAATAAACTTCTGACAGTCCCTCCAAAAACTGTTCCACACTTAGTCTCCTTACCTCAGTAAAGGGCAACTCTGTCCTTCCAGTTGCTGGGGCTGGAAAACCTTGGGGGCAATTCTCAACACGTTTCTCTCACACACCACATATAATCCTATGGACAATCCTATTTACTTTACCATCAGAACATGTCTGGAATTCGACCACTCATTTCCCTCTCCACAGCTACCACCTTAATCTAAGCCACCATTCTATTTTTTTCCCAGATTACTACAATATCTTCCTACATGGTCTTCTTGTCTCCATCTAAATCCAGTCCTCACCCCACCCCCATAGTCGCTTCTCAATAAAACAGCAGAATAATCCTTTTAAAACTTAAGCCAGATCATGCTACTCTTTTTTTCTTTCATGTTACTTATTGGTTCACAGCCCTCCAGTGGCTCCTCATTTTTTTCAGAATAAAAGCCAAAGTCCTCATGATGGCTTAGAAAGATCTACATGATTCCCCTGCCTTCTTACCCCTTGGACTTTATTTTCTGTGACTGTCTTCCTGGGTTATTGCACGCCAGCCACACGGGATTCGTTTCTGTTCATCATGCTGCCAACTCAGGCTCCCAGTTCTAGCTGTTCCCTATGCCTAGAATATTTTTCCTCCAGGTGTCCACATGTCTTAGCCCTCACCTTCTCCAAGTCTTGTTCAAATGTCACCTTCACAGAATAGCCCAGCTGACCACCTGAGCTCCCTTGTAAAATTTAAACCCCTTCCACCCCAGAGCTTCTCATCCTCCTTTTCCCTGTCTTTTTTCATAATGCTGATCACATTTTAGCATACTATTATGTTTTACTGACGTCTTATTTGTTGTCTATCTCCTCCCACTAGAATATAAGCTCCATGAAAGCAGGAATATGTGTCTGTATGGCTCACTGCTTGTCTCCTCAATGCCTAAAATGTGCATAGCAAGTACTCAAAAAGTTTTTGTTAAATGGGGGAGTATATGACACCAAAAGCAATGGCAAAAGAATAGATAAATTGGACTTCCTCTAAATTAAAAACTTTTGTGTATCAAAGGACATTATCAAGAACGTGAAAAGATAATCTACAGAGTGGAAGAAAATATTTGGAGATCATATATCTGATAAGGGTCTAGTATCCAGAATATATAAAGAACGCTTGCAGCTTGACAGAAGGAGAAACAACCCAATTAAAAAAATGCAAATAAGACTTGAATAGGCATTTCCCTAAAGAAGATATACAAATGGCCAATAAGCACATGAAAAGATGCTTAATTATTAGGGAAATGAAAATCAAAACCATAATGCTATACCTCTTCACACCCACTAGGATAGCTGTAGTAATAGAAGGAGAAAGGAAGAAGGAAAATAACTAGTGTTGACAAGGATGTAGGGAAATTGCAATATTATTATCATATTATTAAGATATTATTTAAGCATTAAAAGGAATGAAGTGTTGATACATGCTACAATGTAGATGAATCTGGAAAATTTTATGCAAACTATAGGTGCTAGACACAAAAGTCACATATTGTATAATTCTATTTATATATAGTATCTAGAATGGGTAAATCTTTAGAGAAAGGTAGAAGATTGGTATTGGCTAGGTTTTGGTGGGGAGGGGTGAGTGGGGAGTAATTGCTTAGTGGGTATGGGGGTTTACTTTGGGGTGATAAAAATGTTTTGGAACTAGATAGAAGTGGTGGTTGCACAACATTGTGAATGTACTAAATGTCACTGAATTGTTCACTTTAAAATAGTAAATTTTATATTGTGAATTACACATCAATATTAAAAAAAAAGAAGAAATACAATGAATGTATTTTGTCAGGTTCCAATTCAAATAAAACTGTAAATAGATGTTTTTGAGACAATTGGGGAAATTTGAATGTGGATTAGATGATAAGATGTTTCTGTTAATGTTGTTAGACGTGATCATGGCATTGTGGTTATTTAAGACAATACACTCCTATTGTTTTTTTTTTAGATACTTACTGAAATGTTTATGAGTAAAACAACATGATGTCCATCACCTGTACTTAAAAAGAAATAGCATTCAAAACTTGAGATGAAACTCATATAGCAAAATGTTAGTGGTTCTTGAAACTGGTTAATAGACATGTGTGGGCTTATTGTCTACTTTTTGTGTCTGTTGAAATTATCGTAATAAAATTTTTTAATTAAAAAAAGTGGATGGGGCTTCCCTGGTGGTGCAGTGGTTGAGAGTCCGCCTGCCGATGCAGGAGGCACGGGGTCGTGCCCCGGGCCGGG
>NW_006770652.1:1543099-1590358 GCF_000442215.2 Lipotes vexillifer
TCCGCAACGGGAGAGGCCACAGCAGGGAGAGGCCCCCGTACCGAAAAAAAAAAAAAAAAAAGTGGATGAATAATATTAGATCTATATTATCTGTAAACATTATTATGCCCGTGTAAATTCTATTCACAGCAGAGACAGTAGTCTGTTATGATGTCTTTTCCTTCTTTGCACAATGTTCATGTTCTTCATGGAGTTAATCATTTTCCTTTGCCATGATTGTTATGCTTAGTTTTCTATTTACTTATGTCTAATTTATTCTCAGCCTCTCCCAGGGAGTCTAGATCTCACAATACATTCAGACTCATCAGGTATTCTGTCAATTTCTTCATTGAGATGTTGCTTCCAGAGATTTTTGACCTGTCAGTCTCAACTGACTGATCTTCAGGCTTACCACAAAAGTCTTAGGAATTCTTAAATGAAGATTTCTTTCACTTCTTTCTTGAGTTGAATCCCATTTCCTGAATCCCATACCTCCTTCTTTGCTGGCTTACTTTTTTATTTTGGTGGAACATCTCACGCGTTTTTCTGAGGGAGAGAATGCCTGGGAGGTAAACTTTTAAAAATGTTATATAACTGAAAATGGCTTTATTCTTTATGTCTTTACGGTAGCTGGGTGAAGGATTCTAGATTAGAAATCATTTCCTTCATAATTTTTCATCTTCTTCTTAGCTTCTGGAGTTGCTATCAAACTTTGATGCCATTCTGACCCTTGAACTTTTGTTTATAACCCCTTTTTACTTTCCAGAAGCTTTTAGGGTATCCTCTTACCCCTACTGTCCTTCCTTGGCATGGGTTTATTTTCAACCACTGTTTTAGGTCCTAAGCTGGAAAGTTATTTCTTGAGTTCAGGGATTTTCTTGAACTGTTTCCTTTTCTACATTTGATGGAATTTTTCTACATTTTCTATACTTCTTGAATTCCTTTCTCCGAACTGGTCCTTTCTTGCCTGTTTTCTACATTTTTGTCTTTTTGCTCTAGTTTCAGAGAAATTTCCTTAACCTTATCTTGAAACTCTTCTCTTAAGTTGCATATTTTTTTTATCATATTTTTAATTTCCAGACTTCTAAAATTCTCAGAATGTTGCTTTTTAATATCTTGTTCTTATTTCATAGATGCAATACTTATTCTTACTTTTCTGGAAATATTGATAGTTTCATTGAAATTTTAGTTTTTTCTTTTTGTTTTGATTTCCTTTTCTCAGGCTAGAGGCTTTCCTCTGACTAGTGATGACCCACTATACAGCTGACTGGGAGCTCTGTATATGTTGGGTGGGGAAGTTTCTTGTTGCCTCTGAGCTTCACACAAGCTAGGTTGTGTCACTGGGATACTCTTAACGTTGGTAGTTTTAAGACTGTCATCTTGCGATGTTAGATTCCTCAGAGAAAAGTCTTCCAACTGCCAGTCTTGAGAGTATAAGCATGGCTACAAGTGTTTGATAGTTGGAAGAATAAGGCTCCATATCTCTAGATTCAATATATATATAGACTTTTGCTTAAATCTGTTCTTTTCTGTATGATCCACTCACCATCAACTATTTGTTACTGCTCAATCCACAGACACTCTGGTTAACTCTCTCTAGATAGCCAGCTTTTGTAGTCTTTCACCAAAGTGGTAGAGGGGCTCAGCTGACCTGAGTAAGGGAGGGGATCTGTGGATCTAATCACTTTTTACACAGATTTTCAACCATTTCTTCTGTTCTATCTTCAAGCTTAATTCCAAAGGCACCACTAATTCCTGAGCATTTGCAGCTTTCTGTGGTATAACCCAGGTGGCTTCTAGGTTTTTCTTACTGCTTTTTTTTAGGGTTCAGCTTTTCAGGTCTTAGTCATTTACCACCGGTCCTTCTACTTGGCAGGTGTTCAAAACTTTGTCATATCCTCTTCCATTCTATTTACCCTTGTCTATTCATGCCTTAAAAAAAAATCCCTTGTCATTTTTGTAGGATTTAAGGATGGAGTGAAGATAAGTGCATGTGTCTCATTCACTGTCTTTTAACTGCGTATCAAGAATAGTATTTTCAATGTAAATTTGTTCTTTTTTTTTTTTTTTTTTTTTCCGGTACGCGGGCCTCTCAGGTTCCGGACGCGCAGGCTCAGCGGCCATGGCTCATGGGCCCCGCCGCTCCGCGGCATGTGGGATCTTCCCAGACCAGGGCACGAACCCGTGTTCCCTGCATCGGCAGGCGGACTCTCAACCACTGCGCCAGCAGGGAAGCCCTAAATTTGTTCTTTTTTTTTTTCCTGCTAGGAAAGTCGGGTTAGTAAAGCTGTCGAAGTGATGATTCAGCATGTAGAAAATCTGAAGAGAATGTATGCCAAAGAACATGCTGAATTAGAAGAACTAAAACAGGTTCTTTTGCAAAATGAAAGGACTT
Source organism: Lipotes vexillifer (assembly GCF_000442215.2). Classification (NCBI taxonomy): domain Eukaryota; kingdom Metazoa; phylum Chordata; class Mammalia; order Artiodactyla; family Lipotidae; genus Lipotes; species Lipotes vexillifer. Next base: position 1,545,474 of record NW_006770652.1, read on the forward strand.
TTAACCCTCTTGAAGATGAAGGTAATAAAAGTTTAAGATAATTGTATGTTATGTTTTTCTAACTTTCTTCTTTTTCATTCTCTCTCTTACTAATTATTATATAATCTTTAGTATAAGACCCTTATGTTAAGATTATATTAGAAGGATATGATATATAGAATATAAGAAACAACTCATTCCTGTTATTTATATAGCCCAGAGTAAGATGTCAGTTAGAAAACAAATTAGGAGACAAGATGGACTTTATGGTAGACACCAAGATTTCATTAAAATGATGACATGAGAGAATATAACTAATCCAACTCACTGAGTTGACTCCAGGGTTGTCTTCCTTAGGATATGTTAGAATTGGCTTTTTCTCCACACATAAAGCAAGGCACAATAGCATAAATGAACCACTCTTATCAACAATGGTTTTGTATCCCTCGAACAAGGAAGGACTGTGACAGAGTAAGCTGATGAATAGATTGGAAAATAGGGAGACATCTGAGACCATGGAGAATATCTTAACAGAAGGCTTATATAAACCTTATAGTTTTACTTTAAATAGACAGTATGAATGTTTATAGGCAGAATTTTCATTTTAATGATCTGTTCCCTCTTCTTGAAAAGTAATAACATGTGATGATCTTCTGATCTGTAATTTTGAGCTCATTGATTCAGCAGACATTCATTTAGTGCCCCCTCTGTGCTAGGCAGGCATTGTGGACATTGGCAGTGACATAGAGGACTGTATTCCATTGGTTCAGATTACTAACGTTGTGAATCACCAAATAAATGATAACCAGATATTTATATTGCTCAGTAGTGTCTAGGGTCTTAAATAAATATTTTCTAACCATTGCTTTTCTTTGTAAAGAATTAAGACCATTGCGTTAAATTGCACATGTAATTCCAAAAATACACAAATGTGTTTTCCCTTTCAGGTGACTGCCAAATTAAAAAACGTTCAGCTTCTCTAAACTCTAAGGTAACAAATATCTATCAAATGTTATAGCTGAGATGGTTTTAAAATATTACTTGAAGCAACATGGCTTTAAATCATAAAACAACAGTGATTTTAATTCATATATATGTGTTATGTATATATACATGTGTGTTTATGTTTATATGTGTACGCTTTTGTACTTCTTGCAATATTTGTATATCAATTAACTTTGCCTGGCAGCGAGAGGAAAGCCAGTATAACGATAGTTTCTCTCTCATGTGAAACCAAAGTTGGGAATGAGCAGTCCAACGACGGCAGAGCAGCTTCACAGAATCCCAGTCCCCGTCTCTCTTGCCAAGTCATCCACCTAAGCGCTTTGCTTCCATCTCATAGTCTAAGATAGCTTTGTCATTTCTGGGTACCAAGTCCTGGTCATTATGTTGAGTCCTGCTCCAAGAAAAAGGAAGAAGCAAGAACGGGTGTTCTCTCTACCTCTGAAGACACTTCCTAGAAGTCCCAGATAACATTTCCCTTTTCATTCTTTGTTGGAAATAAGATGAAGACAGCTTTTGTTCTGGAGGCTGTATGCCTAACTAAAAATTAGTGGGGTTTGTTACTAAGTAGAAGGGGAAAACAGGATATTGAAAGTCAACCAGCAGTTTTTGTCAGTTTGAAAACATTTCACTGAATTTTTGAGCAAGGGACTTTAAAATCATTCCATCCAAATCTTTTTCACAGATGAGGAAATGAACTTTCACCGAAGTTAAGTGATTAGTTATGATCCTGTAGTGATAGAATCATGATTAGAACCCAGGTTTTTGGACCACAATTTGATATTTTTGATGTTCACCTAACCTATAAAATTAAATTAGAAATGGTGGCTTAAGAAAAGAATTCACTTAAAACGTCTTCAGTTTATTTCCTGAAGTTCTACTTATTTAAATGTGAAGAGCCACACAATATAACATTCTCCTGTACAAATCTCAAGGCTGAGGTATAAACACATCCATTCATTATAATGTCATACTCATCCTTAAATGTATTAAATGGAAAAAATGAAACCATGAAAAAAAATCCCTAAAATAGGTGCATATTTATCTCCTCTTGAGTTGGAGAAAACCTTTCCAAGCATAAAAGAAATGGTAGCAAAAGAGGGGAAGAGATGAGGGACTTCCCTGGAGGTCCAGTGTTTAAGATTCCATGCTTCCATTGCAGGCGGCACGGGTTCGATCCCTGGTCAGAGAACTGAGATCCTGCATGCCACACGATGTGGCCAAAAACAAAACAAAACAAAACCAAAGATAACAAAAAAAAAAAAAAAAAAAAAAGAGAGAGAGAGAGAGAAAGAGATGAAAAGATTTGGCTACATTAACAATAAAAAAATTCTGCCAAGAAATATCATTAACAAAATGAATATAGGCAAAAATCCTAAACAGGTGGTTCTCAGAGCAGATATGTACAGGGTTATTTGGCATAGAAAAACAGTGTTCAGTGTTACTAGAAACCTAAACAGAAAGCCTTATATTCCTTACTTGATTGGCAAAAATTATCCATTGTTGGAGAAGGTAGAATATAAATCGGCAGAATATTTCCGGAAGGCAGTCTGGCCATAACAAAATCCTTGAAAATATGTCTCCTGTTTAACTCATCAGTGGTCAAGTACATAGATGTGTACATTCAAGAATACCCATCAGTGTTTCATACAAGGATAAAACATTGAGAATTTTCTAAGTGTACATTTTCCCCCTTTGGGTAGCCATCTTCTCTTCGAAGAGTGACCATTGCCTCTTTGCCCAGAAATATTGGAAATGCAGGAATGGTAAGCAAATCCCTAAGTGTTCTTAGTCAAAAGAAAATTTATTTTCATATGACAGAAATATAAATTTACTTCACTAAATTCATATTTTATTATTTTCTTAACATCTGAACTTTAAAGGTGGCTGGGATGGAAAATAATGACCGATTCAGTAGGAGGTCAAGCAGTTGGTAAGTGTAATTTTATGGTCGCTCTTTGGGAACCTTACTGTTTTATAACTGGGCTAAAGTAAATGTTTGAAATAAGTGATATAGTAACATTTGATTTGTATGGAGTATATTCAGAATAATTATAAAAATTGGCATATGTTCATGAAATTATTTCTTATGAAATAAGCATTATATGAATATGCCAAGGAAAAAATAAGAATGTATCGTTTTTGTATTGATTTAGGTAGTGGGAAATAAATTGGTAATGGCTACAGAAGTATTTGATTTGACAAGTGGCTATAATCGTCTTTATTTAGGCGTATTTTGGGGTCAAAGCAGAGTGAACACCGTCCCTCATTACATCGATTTATTAGCACCTATTCCTGGGCAGATGCTGAAGAAGAAAAATGTGAACTAAAGTAGGTGAAGCTTGATGTGTTTATTAACCTGATGTGCCAGGCATAAATAGTGGGGATCACTTTTATTCTGTGGAGATGAGGTCAATGCTGCATCATCAAAAAGATCGTTCATTGTTTAAGACTTTTGTGAACTATAAAGTACTATATAAATGTTACTTGCTAATACATTCACTCTCATAGCACTCAGTACTTCAAGGTTTGAGGTCTTCAGTTAGAAAAGAACCTGGAATTTGCCAGATATGTGAAGAGAATTTTTTTCCCATATAGGTATCTTGTCATCAGGGGGAAAGTTCAATAAAGAGCCACGGAAATAAAATTTTCATCTACTTAGATGAATTATTTACAACATATAATGTAATATGTAATATATGTGCATTAAATATACATGTCTTCCCTTTAAGTAAATGAAGACTAGGGGAAACATAAAACTCTACATTGCTATCTCTATATCCAGCAAGTTAAACAAATAAAATATACTCCTATAATGAAAGGTAGAGGGCAAGAGGGAGGGACAAGAAATATACTCCTATAATGAAAGGTAGAGGGCAAGAGGGAGGGACAAGAAGAAGCCTCTAAATCCTTGGGTGACATTGGACAAATTGCTTAACCTTATTTGGTCTCAGTTTCCTCGTCTGTAGAGATCTTAATGAAATGATTTTATGTTGATTTTATAACACGTTCATTGCGTGCCTGTTACGTGAGACACACTACGCTCAAGCTTAAGAGATATAAAGATGAAAAAGACATAGTTCCTACCCTCAAAGCCTTTATTTTTTCCTTAAATAATCCTGGGAGTCTAATTGCATGTATTGAACTCTTTTTAGATTTAGAGTTAACATAATGGATATTTTCTAATCTGGGTTAAAAAAAAATCAAGAGTTTCCTTGAAAAGATTATAATCTATTTAAAAAGTTTTGTCAGTATGGTATGATTTCTACTGAGAAGTTTTCGCAAACGAAAGACTGAAACCTTGAGACTCCTACAAGAATTCTGGCTTTTGTTGCCTTTAAAAACCAAACTAAAATCTATCACATGCATTCCCTATAGGTGTTTGACTGAAAAACAAAAACAAAAACTTTGAGACACAATTCCCTTTGGCACTTCCCTTTGGCAGTTCCCTTTGGCAGTAAGTTTGGGATTTCAAAATTCAAATCCAACTAGGGACTCATCAGGGAACATGAAACATGGAACATGAACAATGAAGCAAGTTTTGTTCAGGTAAAGGACCCCTCTTTAGATAATATGATTTTATTTAAATACAGTCAACCCATTTGCTACTTCCCAGCTCACTGACCACTAATAGTTTATTTTAGGTAGTTTTATATCAAACATATCTTCATAAACATGTTTAAAAGTATTAAGATTTTTTAGAGAAAGAAGAAATGACACTTTGACGTTATTCCACTTTAGCACTGCTCAAAAAACCTACAGAAAAAAGAGTAAAATCAATTGTTAATGAGAAAAATTTTATGATACGTTGAATGAAAAATACACAGAGGGAGAAATATAGCATCCACATTTGCTTTTTAAAGTGTAGTTACTAATACACACACAGACACACACACACGCACATGCTGAGATGGAAAATCACAGTAACAACACTGGTTAATTATGAGTGGTGAGAATTGACTAACTTAACACGTTCTTTGTAAATCTCCCCTTTTTATTTGTTCTTTGGCTAGCATCCCAACTTTCTACAACAAACATTTGCTATTTTTCTAAATACAGAAAGTTACTTTAAAAAATTAAATTCCTGGGCTTCCCTGGTGGCACAGTGGTTGAGAGTCCGCCTGCTGATGCAGGGGACACGGGTTTGTGCCCTGGTCCGGGAAGATCCCACATGCCGTGGAGCGGCTGGGCCCGAGCCAAGGCCTCTGAGCCTGCGCATCCGGAGCCCGTGCTCCGCAATGGGAGAGGCCACAACAGTGAGAGGCCCGCGTAACGCAAAACAAAACAAAACAAAACAAAAACAACAAAAAAAAGAAAATTAAATTCCTATAAATGGTTAAAAATATAAAGTTGGTGATTTGACTTTTAGAATTACTATTTATCAAATCTTTCTAAAGCAAAACGAATATCTGTGAGCTTCCTTAGTAATACAGGAAAATTTAGCAGTATCTTATAAATAATAATAGCACATTATCCATAGTTTAATATTTAAAAACAATATTTATTTACAGAACTAAAGATGACTCAGAACCACCTGAAGAAGAAACAGTAGAAAGGACAAGAAAGCCAAGTCTTTCTGAAAAGAAAAATAGTCCATCAAAATGGGATGTCTTTTCAATGTAAGTTGTCTACTTGCTAAATGATACCATTTTGGTGGAATGGGGAAAGGTAAGGCAGGGTTAGCAGAATTAATCTTAATCAAATCACTTTACTAAAAGACCTTTCAAAATGTTAAATTTAAGATGAATAACAAACTCCATATGGTGTTTAACAATTATCCCTGAACCTACGAACTACAAGAGGCAGGTGAGTTCACAGTGTTAAGAATTTGGCCTTGGAACCAGATGGCCCAGGCTTGAATTAGCTCTCTGACTCTGTGTGACCTGGGCAAGTTCATCCATTTTTGAGCACTGATTTCACCACCTATAAAATAGAGATGATAATAGTACCTATGTCATTGCTTTGCTGTCATGAGTAAATGAATTAGCACATGTAAAACACATAGTTAACTATTTTCAAAGACTTATATGATGCTGTAATAAGCTTTTTGGTGGGTGTTTCTAAAAGGAATTTTAGCGTTTCAGTACAGCAAAAGTCCAGGGTATGGTGAGAAATAAGTGACATGTTTATAAGTACATATATCTTGCTCTACCCAATGAATAACATTATTTCTTCTACCCCAGGAATATAAATTGCCTTCCTTGATTGAAAAAATGAACTTAATACTCAAATGTACTTGTTAGGAGTTAAGTAATGCCTAAATCACATAATTTTCAGATTCTTACCTTAGCACATCATTTCTTTAATTCTAAAAATTATAAGGGGTGTGGGAAGCAGATTGTGGCCAAAGCCAAGAGGCTAGATCATACTATGTAGCTTATTACAAGGGGGTTTTGGTGGAATTATGCAGGGCAGACGCATGACTTGATTATTGTTGACAAAAGGAGTGTTTCTAATAACAGATTACTGTGATTACCACATGCTGATTTTGTGTTTTCCTTGTAGTTATAACACAATAGCTTCCTGGACAACAAATCTCAAGACTTCCATCAGAGAGGCCAGTAAGGCACTCTGGCTTTCTGTCGCGTTCGTTGTACTATTTGCGGCACTGATGAGTTTCTTCACAGGCCGATTTTTCCAGAAGTCTGTGGATGCTGCTCCCACACAGGATGGGGACTCCTGGATGTCTCTAGAACATATCTTGTGGCCATTTACCAGACTCCAACACAATGGGCCACCGCCAGTGTGACTGCAGCACATCCTAGTGTGCTAATGCTAATCTTGATTTTTAAAGTTTCAGTATCTGAACTTTGTAAATTAGTAGCTTTTAGCTGGGAAATTATAGCATGGAACCAGAGGTTCTCAGAATGACTGTAAGATATTTTATATCCCCTCTTTTTGTGATTACCTTCCTAACTAAAATACAGTGGGGAGGAAGCCCACCTATATGATTTTTTTTAATGAGCTTTTTGAGGAGGAGATATTGTTTGTTAAAATTTATTGAAATAAAGAACCATTCAAATTTTCATACAGTGAATGTTGGAAGTCTCAGTAGGTCACATATGCATAAGGAAAAAAACCCTAATTCTTAGAAAATAAAATTTGAGTGTAAAATGCTGATTAGATCATTTTAACAGCCTATTTGGCATATATTCACTCATTACACTTTATTGTAGAAATACCGGATTTTTCTCCAAGTTGCTTCATTCTTCATACTGAATAAAATTTATCAGTGGGGATTAAGAATAGCTGAGTAATCTAGTTGAGAGTAGCATGTGGCATACAGAGTCAACAAACTGGCAGTTGGAACACCTAATTTTCTTCATTGCTTCTTTAGAAGCAAAATCCTTAACCATGTGATATAAAGTAGAATGAAACTCAGTTTCTTCTTTAAGGGCTTCAGAGAATGCATCACTGGATTCATTGATTTTGAGACTTTGTGCCCTATCACCACTAAACATTAAAAGGGTCCAATTAGGATTTTGAATGGGTTCTTCTTTAGGAAGGTGTTCCCTCACCTAAGGAAAAAGAAAGAAAAATATGTTAATAGTTCCCTCTTTTATTGGGTATTTTGACAGTAGAGTATTTTATTTGAAGGGCTCAGTTGAGTTCCCTGAATTGCTAAGATAAAAAGAAACAGTCTTAATGTCCCATTTTTTTTAAGGCATGAAACTGTTCATCAACTTATCAAAATGTATTAAAATTCCTTAAAAAATATTTATTGAATGGCTTCAAGTGTCAGGTACTGTTCTAGGTGCTGCGGATAAGACAACAACAAAGAAAAAATAACTAAACGTATTAATAAGTAACTAACAACTGCAACAGTAAAAACCTTGTCTTCAACGAGCTTATATTGTAATAGGAGAAACACACAATGAACAAGATAGATAAATATGGTGGCTCATTTATGCTAAAATATTCATCAGTCATCTTGTAGAATTTGATAAGATACATTCTTTATCAGGCAGTAGGAAATGTGCCAGAAAGTTAAATTGGAGGCCTAACCCTCTCAGAGGAGAAAGTCTGTGAATCATAGATATATTCACGTGAAAGGCTGACATTTGTTCCTCAGTTGATGTAAAGAGAGATAAGGTCTCTAAGCCTGAAATCAAGAGCATTTGATACCATAATGGACAATGAAAGTATAACCTTTACATGGTTTGGTTTTATTTATTTATTTATTTTTTGGCGGTACTTGGGCCTCTCACTGTCGTGGCCTCTCCCGTTGAGGAGCACAGGCTCCGGACGCACAGGCTCAGCGGCCATGGCTCATGGGCCCAGCTGCTCCGCGGCATGTGGGATCTTCCCAGACCGGGGCACGAACCCGCGTCCCCTGCATTGGCAGGCAGACTCTCAACCACTGCGCCACCAGGGAAGCCCTGGTTTTATATTTTTGACAAAATTAAAGAAAATGAAGTTGTAAAACTCCATTTTGAATGTTAATCTTTTTCACCTTTTTAAAAGGAGAAACCATGGTCTACATTCATTTAGCTTTTGAGTATCTTCTTTTGGAGCACAAAATAGTTTATTGGGGTTTTTGCATACTATACCTGAAATACAACTTTGTTAGAATCACATACTGTATTCCACTTGCTCCAACCAAATGCAAAAGCAGAACTTAACAGGGCCATTTGTCGATAAGCTTTCACTTCTACCAAAGGAAGCTGTCAATATACAAACAAATAGAGTTGATCGCAGAGCCTCTCTAGTCTCCCTTCCATCCTTGGCCTCCTACAGTGTGGTCTGGTCTCAACACAGATCCATTTAAATGTAAGTCAGGTGAAGTTAATCAGACAGAGAAGACAAATATATGATATCACTTATAAGTGGAATCTAAAAAAATGGTACAAATGAACTTACTTACAAAACAGAAATAGAGTCACAGATGTAGAAAACAAAATTATGGTTAACAAAGGAGGAAAAGGGGGGGGAGGGATAAATTGGGAGATAGATTGGGATTGACATATACATACTACTATATATAAAATAGATGACTAATAAGGACCTACTGTACAGCACAAGGACCTCAATACTCTGTAATGGCCTATATGGAAAAAGAATCTAAAAAAGAGTGAATATATGTATATATGTATAACTGACTCACTTTGCTGTAGAGCAGAAACTAACACAACATTGTAAATCAACTATAATCCAATAAAAATTTAAAAAAACTGAAAAATAAATAAAAATTCAAATATTAAAAACATAAAATGAAATGTAAGATTACATGACTTCTTTCTCAAAATGGGGCAACGGCTTCCCTTTTCAGAGTAGAATCCAAAGTCCTAACAATGCTCCACAAGGGCTTCTGTGGTCTGACATGCCCCGTACACCCCATTATCTCTCTGACCTTATCCCCTGTTCTTCTCCCTTTGCTCTCTTGGCACCCCAGCCTCCTTGCTGTCCCTCCCAACCTCAAACACACCAGGCCACGCCCTCTGGGCTCTTTCCCCAGGTCTTCTCTCCACCTGGAAGCTGATATCCTTCCAGAGATATCAACTTGGCTAAATTCCCCACCTTGAAGCGTTGCTCAAATCTTGTCTCCTTATTGAACCCCTCTCCCCGCTACACCCTGTTATTGTAACTTTCCTTTTCCATACTACTTAGCACCTTTTGGCATATAAGATAATTTTGTTTATTATGTTTGCTGTTTATTTTTGCCTCCCTCAACTAGAATGTAAGCTCCACAAGGGCAGGGACCTGTGTTTTATTCACTGTTTCCTAAGCATCTAAAACAACGTCTAGAATATAGGTGTTCAGAAAAAAAAAAGTCTTGAGTATAATATTCTGAAACGATGACTAGTATATGACATTCAGCATTTGTAGAGTAACTGGCAATTTGAGTTACTAAAACTAAGGTTGGTTTTTTTTCCCCTACGCATATACGTATGCACTCTTATTGACAGGATTATTTTCGAATGTTGTGTCTACCTATATTGCCATTTTCTGGTATATTATAAACTCGCTCTTGAGTATAGAACTCTTCTGCCCAAAACACCTTTCATGATTAGAAGCCACTTTGTCTTCATTCATGCATCGTAAATATTTGCTAAACATCTATTGTATTCTAGAAATAGGCTTGGTGCTAGAAGAATCAAAGCTGATTAAGAAACGGCCACCCCCCTCAAGGAGCTCGCAGTTTAACATGGAAGGATCTCATTTCACTAAACTTATGCGTCATATGAAGCTGTACACAGACAGGGAGGCTCTGTCGAGAAATAGAAGGAAGTGAGTTTGGTGGTCCTTGTATGTCTAATTTTGCCTGACTATCGTATTTGGGAAACTGCTGAGTCATTTACTCTTTTAAGAAATCTTACACATATCCAGTCTGGAAGGAGAAAGAAAGCATAGGAAATGGGAAGTTGCTCAGACTCTACCTTTGCACTAAACTGACCAGCTGTGGTTATGCTCCATGTGTCATTATGAAGATCATACAATAGATTATTAAATTTGAGAGAACCCTGGATTTCTGGTCATGCTATTTATTCCTTCCTTTCTAACTAGAATCTTATATAAGTGAATATAGAAAACCATTGGTGTACCTTAAGATTTATATAAAATTTAACACTTGCTAACATTCTAAATGTCCAGCACATTAAATTTGGAAAGATTCATTCTTACCTTATAGTTTATAACAACATAAAAGTGAGAGTGTCCAGTAGGGAAGATATTCAGTCCAGCTTCTTTCAAAGCAATAATGAAAGAAACAGGAGTCATCCACTTTTCTTCCAAAATAGAGGAATGCTTTTTGTTATTTAGTTTGATTGACGCTAACATGCAGAGGTTTTCCTAGTTTCAATAAGAAAAAAGGGTTTATACAAGTTAAAGAAACTATTATCATTCTAGGTCCAGCTGTTAGGTTCTTTACACTATTAAAACAAAATCCTATATTAAAAAGAATGCAGGACAGATATGTTTTAGGCCTGATACGAAAGCTCCACCCGCAAGTCTCCACGTTACCTTAAGCAGTTTATCAACTCTTCTTGGGCTCATCTGAGCAATCCAGGGACCGAACTGAAGGATCTCTCAGGTCTCCTACTTTATAAATTATGATCTAAGAATACTACATGTGCTCATATTGATATATAATAGCTATTTGACAGCAATCATGTTGCAACTTTTAAGGATCATAATTTTTTATACATATGTAATAAAATTTTAACATAATAATGCAAAATTATTATTCAGTTTTAAAGTTTGCAAAGTGGCGGGTCTTCCCTGGTGGTCCAGTGGTCAAGACTTCATGCTCCCAATGCAGGGGTCCCGGGTTCAATCCCTGGTCAGGGAACTAAGATCCCACATGCTGCAACTACTGAGCCCTCATGCTCTAGAGCCCACGTGCTGCAACTAGAGAGCCTGTGCACCACAGCTACTGAGACTGCCTCAATGAAGACCCAGCATGGCCACAGTAAATAAATAAATAGATTTATTTAAAAAAAATGTCTGCAAAGTGGCAATTTGAAGGTGTACAGAGTTCACATCTCTCACCTGACTTTAAAAGCCAGATTTGATGATATTCTAGCCTTCCTGCCACAGTCATAAGGAATTTCAGGTTATCTCTTTTTTTTTCCTCTCTCTCTTTTTTAAAACAACTTTCATGAGGTATATCTTACATATCATAAAATTCACCCAAGTGCACAGTCCAGTGATTTTTTTGGGTAACTTTACTGAGTGGTGCAACTATTAACCATAAATCAGTTTTACAGCATTTTCATCCCTCCGATAAAATCCCTTGTGTCCATTTACAGTTAATCCTCATTCCCACCCTCAGCCTCAGGCAACCACTAAATCTTCTTTTTGTGTCTCTAAATTTCAGACTGTGTAATTTCTGAGTGATGAGCAATGGAGGCACTCAAAAGGGATTTCAAATGGCTAGCTGATAAGATCAGGAAGCCTCTTTAGAGTGGATCAAAAATTCTGAAAGTCATACTGCAACCAGGCTTATAGCTTCACCAATTGTTCTATTCCTAGTAACTTCAGGGTACAACTTCGTACTTTACTTATTACATGCTATTTCCTACCTATTTAATTTATATTTCATTTAGAAATTATAGTTCAAGGTATATTGTAAATAGATTTATAAAAGACACATTTCAATATGTAAATCAGCAGTGATTGATTGCTTTGACACACTTACAGTCATCAAAGAGATTTAGCTCTTTGACATGACTTGCTATAACAGCAGTTTACCTTAATTTGTATTTGAATCTCAGTAAATACTGTAGTCACAGTCAGAAGTACTTTGTTCACATCAAGTGGTCTTAGCTCCCATGACTGGTATGGCATATTAACATGAGCGTCTTGAATCAAGGTAACAGGGCCAAAAGTTTCCAGGCTGAATGTTATAAGTCTGTCTTCCGATTTGTAAGATACATTGCTGATGCCATCAGTTTTCCAGTGTTTACCTTTATAATTAGGAAGAATGTGACATTAGTTCCATTTTTTCCTCTGCAAAAATAAGAATGAAACCACTACCATAACTGCAATATGTATAAATTGATTTTTCACATTTAGAATAGAATCTCCACAAAAAGCCAGCTTTGCTGGGAGTTTCTTCCTGTCTACAGGATCAAGTCCAGACTCCTCAGCACAGTTGTGAGACCTTTAGAATGAAGGTCTGATTCTGATTTCCGGCTTCCTCCTTTGCCACTTCTAAGACCTCTTTCCAGCCACACTTTTTCTTCTTCTGCAACAACATCATATACCTCTGAGCCTCTGCACATGCTTTTCTTTCTTCCTAGAGGACTCTTCCTTTATCTCTTAGAGAAACTCTCTTCATCTTTCTTTTTAAACAAATTTAAAATTCACCTGTCTTGAGTATGCGATTATTTTTAGTAAATTTATCGAGCTGTACGACCATCATCACCATCCAGTTTTATTCAGTTTTAGAACACTATTATCCTCCAAATAAGATCTCTTATGTCCATTTATAGTTAATTCCCATCCCCATCACCAGCCCCAAGCAACTATTAATATACTTCCTGTCTCTAAAGATTTGCCTTTTCTGGACTTTTCATTAAATACAATCATATAATAGGTGGTATTCTGTGTCTCTTACAACTCAATAATAAAACACAACCCAACTTAAAAATGGGCAGAAGATTTGCATAAACATTTCATCAAAGAAGATATACAAAAGTATAGTAAATACATTAAAAAAGATGCTCAACATTACCGGTCATTGGGGAAATACAAATTAAAACCACAAACTACCATTTCACACCCACTAGAGTGGCTATAATCAAAAAAACAGATAACAACAAATGTTGGCAAGGATGTGGAGAAACGGGAAACCTCGTATCTTGCTGGTACAGATACTTTGAAAAACAATTTGGCAAGTTTCTTAAATAGTTAAGCATCAATTTACCATTCAACCCAGCAATTCCACTCCTAGGGATATACCCAAGAGGAATGAAGACATACGTCCACATGAGACTTACATGTGAAAGTTCTCTTAGTCTCTTAAGGACCTGTTCAATATTTCACCCTAGGAGAAGCCTTCCGTAACTCTCCAGATGGGACCCAGCCACTATTCTGCTCCTTAGCACTTCTATTATATAGCACCTTACTACATTGTATTATGATTTTTTTCCCTCTCCGCCTCTCCTACAACTTTGAAAACTCCTGGAAGAAGGAGCTATGTCTCATTTATCTCTATCTTTCTTATTGTTTAGCATATTTATGGAACAAATGAATGAATCATTATCTTTCTAGAACACCCTCTTCATTCCCACTTGCCTTTCTCCTCTTCTCACATGGAGGGTTTCACTGACTATTTTTGAGTCTTAAATTCAATATAATAAATACGATTATATTGGAAAACTAAGTTCTTTATAATTCCTCTTTTTGCTTTTACATTAACAAAATTATTTTAATTTGTAAACGTAAAAATTAAGTATTGCCTATAAATAAATTCTTCAACTTTCTAGTATTCCCTGGCAAAAAAAGTTTCCCCATGGTTTAAAAATTACTGGAGTTGTAGATTACTGTCGTATAATTACTATAGTTAGAGTCAATTTTTACATATTGTATTTCCCTGAATCATGTGGGATAATTTACCTTGTCTAATACTAATTGAGTATGAATAAATTTTAATGTGATAAATATTTAGGAACATTACCGTTAAAGGAAAAGTGAAACCTCTAAAAGCAACATAAAAGGAAAAAAATTACCTAATGTTCATTTTGATATACCTTATGGTTTAATATATTGATAAAAATATACTGTTTTTAATATATAAATTATTTCTAGAATAAATAATATCTTGTGGCTATGTCTATACAAGCAAAAGTATGGAGTATTGTAGCAACCATGAAAAAGTTTAAAGTACAAAATATTCTCTAAATTCTCTGCCCCCATTAACTAAATAAAGTAATAGCTCTGTGCTTTAGTGATCTTATCTGTTCTAAACCTATCATCTAGTATGTAAACCCTTTCACAAATAGATGGATGTAGAATAATTCACCTACACTAAAAACAAAGCTATTCGGCTTTCATCTAAGAGCCCCAAAATGTGCATACATTGATTCACAAGACCGTGACCTTTCAAAGTTTACCCTGCCAACCCCAAATAAGGTATCTGCTAATGACTGGTGAATTATTAGCTTGTATTTTTGTTAGTACTTCTGATTTTACTGATATTTATTTAACATTTTGAGTAAGCAATAATTTCCCATGATTCAACAGTCAGAAGTTATAAAGAGGCATACAGTGGCTAGTTTTCCTCTTTCTCAGGTTTCCCATTTGCCCACTCCACATCCTTAGTACCTGGCTGTAATAAGCTTTGCAACTTATAAATCATTAGCATTAAAATAATCAAATTTTAATCACCGGGCTTCCCTGGTGGCGCAGTGGTTGAGAGTCCGCCTGCCGATGCAGGGGACATGGGTTCGTGCCCTGGTCCGGGAGGATCCCACATGCCGCGGAGCGGCTGGGCCCGTGAGCCATGGCCGCTGAGCCGGCGCGTCTGGAGCCTGTGCTCCGCAATGGGAGAGGCCACAACAGTGAGAGGCCCGCGTAACACACACACACACACACAAAAATTTTAATCACCCCAGTGTGAATTATTTGGGCATTTCAAGAGAGAGTAGGCTTTTCATTTGTTTGTTTTTGATTTGCTATGCTATCTTGATATTTTTGTTCATTTCCTTCTTTTTTAAAACTCAATTGTATAAACATAAGGACATTTCTCAGAGAATATGGCAGATATAAACACTTCAGCAACTAATAGTTATAAAAAACTCCAATCCCTCTTCTTTTCCATCAAAAGCAAACAAAACAAAGACCCTAGAATTGGCAGAGAAATATGTAAGATTAGAAACTCAGTTTACACGCTGCATTTCCTAATTTGATTTAAGAATTTATATTATTGTATCTCTTTTCATTACATAATTATCAAAGCTGGTTAAGACACTGCCGTACCTTCAGCATCCCACCTTGCAACCATAGGATTCTCAAAAAAGATTACGTTCTCATGAACCTCAAGCATGACCTCTATGGGTGGGAAAGTGTTTTCTGTTCCAAAGTCTTCTGCAGTTTCTGGAGGATATGTATATTTCTGTAATCCTTCTTTGAGTATCTTTTAAAAATGACCAAAATAATACCAAGTTAGAAGCTGACTGGTAACAGTTAAAGATATAAATATTGCTGAATAAGCTATACAGTTATTTTAAATAAGCACTGCAGTTTGGTCACATTTAACTATAGATTGACTAACAAAATATCACAATAAAATTAAAGATAATGATTTGAGGAAAAAAAAATCACGACATTTGAATGTAATTCAGAACCCTCCTATGGGCCAGGTTCTATGCTGGCTGGGACTTAACTACTCATTTTATCCCTCCAAGTAACTGTACGAGGCATATATTTAACAGAGAAGATAACTGGGACTTACAGAAATCAATTAATGTGCCAAAGATTACAAAATGACTTCAGGAAGGTGCCAGAAGTCAAAAATAGATCTACAGGACTCCAAATCCCATGTTCCAACACCTTGGTTAGGGTGTGTGTGGGAAGACAGAAAGAAGTATAAGCAACCTTTTGAGAAGTGTAGAAATGAATGAAATTAATTAAAAATCATCATATTGCATACCTTAAACTTACACAATGTTATATTTCAATTATTTCTCAAAAAAGCTCTGGGGGAAGGGTGGGGAGAAAGTAAATTAAGCCAAGGGCAGATGTCTGTGGGATAAAGCAGATTTGTCCATTATCAGAATTTAGCAGAGAAGGATCTAGGAAAGGGGGGGAAGATTAAAAATGTTACAAAATAGGGCTTCCCTGGTGGCGCAGTGGTTGGGAGTCCACCTGCCGATGCAGGGGACACAGGTTCGTGCCCCGGTCTGGGAAGATCCCACGTGCCGCAGAGCGGCTGGGCCCGTGAGCCATGGCCGCTGAGCCTGCGCGTCCGGAGCCTGTGCTCCTGCGACGGGAGAGGCCACAACAGTGAGAGGCCCGCGTACCGCCAAAAAAAAAAAAAAAAAAAAAAACAAAAAAAAAGAGGAAAAAATTGGATGGGGAAAATTTCTAGGGGATGTGTGAGATTATTAAAAAGGGACTTGGAAAAAAGAAGGAAGGCGACTTTGTTGCAGGAGAGAAACACAGGTGTGAAGGAGGATACTTTGGGCTCAAACTGGGAGCCTGGAGTGGCGGTATCAGGATATCCTGCCAAAATTCAAGAACAACAACTCTTTGGATGAATCCTTGAAATTCCCAGTTCAGGGTGGGACCTTCCTATGGATAAAGAGTTTTGAAGGCCTACCTCCACCAAAGGGTGTCTTTCTTGGACTCCTCCCTGTTCTTCAATTATCCCTGAGGTAGGGAAGGTTGATTCAAGTAGATTCTTCAAAGTGGCTACAGACCAGATTATCTCCCCACGTTCACCCTAATAACTGCATTCTCATTTGTGGGGAGAAGGGGAAAGGAACAGCGATATCATCCCTAAGAGGGTAAAAATTAGCTTAGGGGGATCATGAAACAATTGTACTCTTTTAGGTATAAAATACAGATACACATATAGCACATAAGCAGATACACATTGTATCTGTGGTATTAATATTTTGGGCGAGGGGGCAGTTGGGAAAAAATGTCTACAAAGACTCCTTAGAGGGGTGATAATGGAAAAAAAATAAAAATTGAGAAATACCTCTCTAATTCAAGAATGCATGAAGATCCTTAATGGATAGGATCGTGGGTGAGAAGTGCCTGACGATCTATGTACATGATGTGTTAGAGCAGAGAGATGGGGATGGGAGGGGGTTGGGAGGGAGCAGGGAGAAAGAAAAGAAGGGCAGGAGAGAAAGAAAGGAAGGAGGAAGGGGCCATGACAACATAACTGGGTGTATCTGGGACTTAGGCCACCAAAAGTTAAACCAAGCCAATCCTAGTGCAAGTGTTACTGCTTATTGAAACAGAAGTGAGAAACTCCTTGAAAAATGATGAACAACTGCGACCATCAGTATCCTTACTACTCATGTAGGCTATCTGTACATCAGCAGCATTGGCATTGCCTGGATCAGTGCTTCTCGAACTTTAATGTGCATATGAATCACCTTAGGGTCCTGTTAAAATGCAGATGAAGCAGATCTGAGGTGAAACACCAAATTACGCATTTCTAACAAGTTCCCAGGTGATGCTGATGCTTCAGGTTCATAGACCACACTTTGTATATCAAAGATCCAGACCAGTGGTTCTCAAAGTTTGGAATGTATTTTGCTAAAACACAGACTGCTGAGTCTCACCTCCAGAGTTTTTGATTCAGTAGGACTGAGGTGGGGCCCATGAATTTGCATTTCTAGCAAATTCTCAGATGATGCCAAATGATTCTGAGGCTTCTGGTCAAGGGACCACATGCTGGGAACCACTGATTTAGACCAGAGTCCACCAACTGTGGCCCCCGAGAAATCCAGCCCACCACCAGTTTTTGTAAATAAAGTTTAACTGGGACACAGTGAGGCCCGTTCATTTACATATGACTGTTTTAATGTTACAGTGGCGGAGTTGAGGAGTTGCGACAGAGCTGGTACGGCCCACAAAGCTGAAAATATTTACCATCTGGTTCTTTACAGAAAAAGCTTGCCAGCCTCTGAAATAGACTGTCATTATTAAGGCCAAATTGGCACAATATAATCATAGTGCTATAGGTTTACAATTAAGTTAACATGTATGAATTCTAGTTTTAAAATCCATATTATTTCAGATTTCTTTCCTTTAGTATCTGATTCAAATTTATACATTCAAGACAGTTTAAAATTACATTGTTTCCTTTGTGCTTGCTTAATAGGGTTAAATTCATTAGATGTTTAGATCGTTTGAGATGAAGTAAAAGCATGAGAAATTATTTTATTCATAAATTTTGATTCAAGAATTAACCTACTTCCACAATCATCCAGCCCTTCCTCGGTTTACACTGTGGAGGAAGCTCCAAAATATCCAAGTGGTGCACTCCACCCAGAGCCGTGAATTGGCATAAATCAACCTCATTTTCTTCAGAGAAATATGGCTTTTCAGGGGCATTCTCTAACAGCAACAACTGCGCTGAAATTCATCAGATTAGTTCAGTTTCTAAATAGATCAAAACGTTTCTGTATTTTCTTAGCGGGAAAATGAAAATGTTCTAATACTGGTAAATGAAGTTTTTATTTAGCTGCTAAACATTTTCAAAATGTGGTTGATTCAAAACTATTCACAAAGCTAAGCTTGAACGTGGGAATAGGCATGCATAATGTTAGGGTGCAGGGGAGGGCCCCATTTATATTTTATATACTAACATTTTAGGAATTTGTATACAATAAGGATGTGTTACTATTAACATAAAAACCTTAAAAATATGGTTTATAGTATGGGAGGGAAAATAATTTTCCCACTACCCTTCTGAGTTCTTGGCCAACACTCCTGAAATAAAAGATAGATTAACAAGAGAAAAATGAACAGGAGTTTATTAACATGTACACCTCATGTATACATGGGAGATACCCTGAGAAAAACTAGTAACTCAAAGAGGTGGTTTAGAACTCTGGCTTATATAGCATCTTCTACAAAGAATAATAAATTTGTGGAGAAATAACAGGACAAAGGAAAGCAGTTTTAGGCTTCCAAGGGCAGAGATAAAGCCTGTTATGTAAATTCCTCTGGCACCCTCTCCAGGCTGATAGGGTCTAAACTTGTCTCTGGGAATTAACCTTTAACCTTTGTCCCTCCTGGTAGAGAGGGGAGGAAAAACACTTTTGAAAGTTTATGCCCTGCTTTTAGGCAAATAGGAGGAGGGTAAGGACCTTTTCTTGCATCTTTTTAATTGTTTTCAGCTCAAAATAATTCTTATGCCAAAGTGACAGATTTTGGGGTGGCATATCCTGCTAACCTTCATTATAAAAGATCAAAAGTGGTTTAACACAAAATTTAATAACTGACAAATTAATTTTTTTTAATTGGACATTATGGAGCTAAAAATCTGAAAGGAGTAAAATGTTAAAAAAATAAAATTTGGCCCATATATGAAATGAAAGCTAATTTTTTTTTTTTTCAACAAAAATAGGCCCAGCTTATAGAAGAACAGGGATGGAGGTTTGAAAGTGAAGAAACTGGACTGGATAATCTTTGTGTTCAGACATTTTACAGGGAAATTCTATGATCCCATAAATCTCAGTGCACAATCAGGGGATATCTGATGTCACATACCATCATTCCCACCTTTCACCAAAATTCTTTCAATAGAGTGTAATAGATAAGAAGAGGAAATCAGACCCTTACAGGTTCCACCCTTGACTAGCTGTGTGACTTTATACAAGATATGCTAATTAACATCTCTAGTCTCAGTTCCTTCCTCAAAAAATGCATATAATAGTAGGATCTATCTTCTACAATTTGGGGGAGCTGTGATTTAATACAAGAAAGGAGTTTAGAACCGGTGCCAGACCCATAGTGAAAATTCAGGAACTGTTAGTCTTATTATTTATCATTACAATTTTCCTCGCCCATTAAAGGAAGCACACTGAGATGGCACTGAATTTAACCCACAGAGATTAGGCACTGAAAATAAGTGGAAATATCCAGAGAAAATTCCAGTTAAGCAATTGCCCCCTTTTCCTTGTATACATTCAATAAAATGTATACCTTAAGTAATTTTCAAATGTATCTAGTTAATAGTCCATTTACCTGAAAAGAAAGTCAGAAAGAATACTGTGTCCCAATTTAGACTATTTATGATATATATTATTTGGGGATCACCATGTAGAAACCTTGGTATTACTGAGAGAGTTTCATGAATTGAATATATTATCATATTTCTAACAGGAAAATTATCTCATAAGGATTATAGAAAAATTATAAAGATATAAACCTAGTTGACTGCTGACACAAAAGTGTACTGGAAAAACTGAAGTAGACAAGAAGCCTGTTATAAAAAAATATGCTAAGAAATATATAAAAAGTATATTCCTTAGAAGTTACTGGGAAAGAAGCATAATGATAAAGTTAGTGGAAAACATGTATATAAATCTCAAACTAAAAAGATTTTCAAATTAGACATCACTATCTTTTGACATATTAAAACTATATCCAGTTTCTACTTGCCAGGATAAGACTGAATACAGAAGTGTTGAAAAATTTCTGATCATGTACGTGTGCTTGAGAATGTTCAATGCAACACTGCTTGCAATAATAAAAAAAATTAGAAATAACCTTATTGTCTACTAATAAGGATTTAAATAATGTCCCATTATTGGATGACATTATACAGATACTTTAAAAAGTAAGGTTGCCAATGTGCTCTGACTTAGAATCTTGTTGAATATTATTCATTTAAGCAGAATATATATTGTGTTCTATGTATGTATGTACAATGACAAATATTATTAGGTGAAAAAAAGTAATTTTCAACAAAAACATCTGTATGATATGATCCCATGGTTTTATTTAAAACCAAAAGAGAGAGAAACAGAGACAGAGAGAGAGATTGCACAAATTTTAAAAAGTTGTTAACACTGGTTATATCAGAAAAGGGATGAGGAAGAATTTTCACTTTATACTTCTGCAACATCTGAGTATTTTTTTTTTAACAATGTCCCTGCATTTCTTTTGTAAGCAGAAAAATCCCAATAAAATTAAATTCTAAAAATGTAATTTAGAGGAATACCTGCTGAAACTGTTTCACTTAATAATTTCATCTCCAGTTCATATTTTGTGGCTTCAGGTTCTTCCTGGACAGAACTCTACAGAGAACACAAGGACAGATGGGTGTGATCGTCAGTGTCTGCTGCAGCCCAGATTCACTCACTTCCTGTTCCAGTTCCCACTAGATTTCTGCTACCTTAATTCCAGGGCCTCAGACGGACACTTGCTCTGGCCTAAAACTGGATTCAAAAACAATATTTAAAAAATTAATTTAAATGAGAGCCCATCTCCACAGAACCTCACAAGGGCAGGAGCTAGCCTGCTCAGATTCTCTGCTGAAAACCCCTAAGTGTAAAATAGAGAGACTAGGAAGCAATGCAAGCTATAAAAATATTTGTATTTGCATTTTGGTTTTAGCCAAGTTTTAGATTTTGCTTGATTTTGGCAATAAACTCTCTGATAGACTAATTCCAAAGCCTGCTTTTGGGTAAGCCTCTGAGGGGAATTAAAGATGCTATGTACCAAGTCATGTAGAAGATATCATTACATCCTGGTGTAGTAAAAAGAACACTACAAAAAGAGGACATAGGAATTTATATTTAAATCTGCCACTAACTTACCTTTGTGACCTTGAGCAAGTCATTTAACCATTATGGGCCTCAAATGCCTGATCTAACAACCCATTTGGTATGTAACTGTGTGCCAGACATATGATACCTCTTGGAAACAATCCTAAGAGATAGCTATTATTTTCATTTTACAAAAAAGGGAACTGAAGCTTAGGGAGATGACTGGTCTAAGGGTCAAATAAAATAATAAAAGTAAAGAATTTTGTACGCTGTAAAGTACTAGATAAATGCAGTATTATGAAAATTTGCTATGTGTGTGCTAATATTTGCAAACTGGATCACATCCAGCAAACTTCATTTGATCTCAAATACCACCTGTACTTTTCTACAGCAATAAAAGAAGCTTATACCAGAATTCTAGTCAGAAGCTTAATGCCAGTTCATCCCACCATGCCTCTCACCCTCATCCACCATACAAAGCCAAGTTCCCCTTAGTAAATTATCTTTTCCCTACTCTCATCACGATATTGCCCTGTATCTTCCTCTTGACCAGTTTTAACACTATGCATTCTCTGCCAACTCTTTCCATCAGGCCTCTGACACTTCTCACTTATTAACTCATTCATTCAAAGAATTTTTATTGAGTGCCTAAATTGTACAGGCATCCATAGATGCTAGAAGTAAAAGGAAAGAAAAGACAAGGTCCCTGACTTAAGGAGCTGCCAGTCTATTAGGAAAGCAGGTAAACAAATAGTCATAATACCATTTGTGGGTGCTATAGCGTAGTAAGGGGTACACAATAGAATAGAAAGGAAGAACAGTTAATTCTGTGGGAAAAATAGTCTGTGGGTGGTGAAAAAAGGAAACACTACCCAAAGGTGGTAATGTTTGAACTAAATCTTGAAATATAATTAGGTCTTCCCCAAAATGGTGGGAGGGAATTTTAAGTATGAGTGAAGGCAGAAAGGTATGAAGCAAAACAGGGTAACAGGCACCCCTGAGTAGTCAGGCATGGTTGGAATGAGACAGGTTAGGAGGGTGTAAAGATTTGAAGCTGGAGAGAGGCAGGTCAGCCTGTGGAGAGCTTTGGATGTCACTCTAAAGACCAGAATTTCCTCTGTGGGTAAAAGAGAGCCCCAAAAAGATTTTTACTAGGAAAGTAACGTGAAGAAATTTGCATTTGGAAAGAGTATTCTGGTGCCCACCTGATAAATGTATTGCTTTGTAAAGAGTATGAAGTCCAAGGTAAGAGGATCAGGGCCTAACTCAAGATAGAAGCAATCAGGACCATTAGAAGGAGCATATGTGAGAGATGATAAGGAAGTAAATCAACATAACTTGGATGGCAACTGGATATAGAAGTAAGGCAAGGGACAGGCAAAGACTGGTTTACAGATGCTTGGCTTAGGTAATAAGATGGATGGTGGTAACAGTTACCAAGAAAAGAAAAGGAAGAACAGGTTTGGGGAAAAAAAGTAGTGAATTTGATTGTGGATATTGGATTTGAGGTGCCCATGGAACATCTAGGCAGCCTTTGATATTATCTACCATTAAAAAGCCAGTTGCATTTCTTTCTTACAGGAAGGATTTTCTCCAACGATAATATCAAAGATATCAAACCAACAAGTGAGTCTGCCTTTCCAATTCACATCTTCAAAAAGTTGAGAATTCTTCAGCATGTAGATCAAACTGGTTTTCTACCTTGCAGGGGGTCCAAGAATTTAGACTTTCTCAACAGAACGTTCCCCTTAATAACCACAGTACTTCAGTATGCAACAACAGGAATTTATCAGTGTCCGTATTATCACGTAAGAGAATAATCTTGTATTTAAGTCAACTTTGCCTTTATATAATTGCCTTTATATAATTCATAATTTTTATAATTCTATGTTACTCTTTAGTTCAATTGACTCTTTTTGAAGTTAGACTTCTGGAGGAAGGAAGCAATGGGTCAATTTACATTCTGATGCAAGTTTCTTAATCTTAATAACTATTCTAGAATGTTTTCCTCTCATTGCAGCTAGAACATACTCCTGCACAATAATTAAACTCCAAACCACATTTATTGATACTATAAGCCTTCATAGTTTTATACATTCTAAAACTCCTTGTGTTTGTTGGCAATGAAACTGAAAAAACACATTTGATATCTTTCTTCATATTGATATCATGTTTATATCTGCTAATGAAAAGTCCTCTTTCATCATAATTGTTTTAGAAATTTTTCCATGTATTTTTTTTCTTCTAGCTAAACTTTAATAGTGTTTTGTCAAGTCTCAACAGTTACCAACTGGAATTTTTATTTGAATTGCACTAAATTTATAGATTTATAGTAAATCTATCTAAAAAATAACATTTCTTAAAACTGTTTGCCTGGAAATGTTGACAGAGTATGAAGCAGAGAAGGTAGTTAAAGTATAACTTTTCAATGACACCTTGGTTCAACAGGTATAGGAATTGGCTTATAACAGGGAAGAACTTCACAGAACACAAGCAATTTTTCATTGTAACTTGATTAATGTGCAGTTATTGTAGTGTGGAAATTCTTTTAATATATGTGTAATGTGAATTTGATATAAAAACATAACCTGGGTCATGAATAAGATCATGGAAACAGACTAGAAATTCCAGAAACAGATCTCAGGATCCACTTGGGAATTCAGCATATGGCATTTCAGATCAATAGAAAAAGCCTAGGTTTATATGGTAAGTGTTTTGAGACAGCTGGCTAAGATTTGAAATAAAATAAATTTAGATTCTCCCCATTTTACACTAAAATAAATTCCAGATGGATAAAAGATTTAAATGTGAAGGCATAAATAAACCAATCAAAAGCCACAAAAATCATGAAAATATTAGAAGAGAACATGGGAGACTTGATATCAATAATTATCAATGGGGCTTCCCTGGTGGCGCAGTGGTTGGGAGTCTGCCTGCCAATGCAGGGGACACGGGTTCACACCCTGGTCTGGGAAGATCCCACATGCCGCGGAGCAACTGGGCCCATGAGCCACAATTACTGAGCCTGAGCATCTGGAGCCTGTGCTCTGCAACAAGAGAGGCCGCGATAGTGAGAGGCCCCGTGCACCGCGATGAAGAGTGGCCCCCGCTTGCCACAACTAGAGAAAGCCCTCGCACAGAAATGAAGACCCAACACAGCCATAAATAAATAAATAAATAAATAAATAAAATTATCAATGAAATAGGTGATCTTGATATTGGACATCTGCAAAATGCCAGTACTGAATACTGTACACATTTGATAGAATGTCTTGAATTTCACTGTCCGTCAAGAGAATATCTACACAAAGGAAGTTCATTGATCTGAAATCCAATTTTTTCATCATCAAAAGATAATTTAACTACAGCTTCAGAATAAAGTGTTGGAACTGGCTCTTGATAAGGAATTGAAGATGACTTTTGAAAATTCAGCATCATATGCTTCATTTTGTACAGAAGATAAGAATGATTACCCTGAGTGGGCCGAAGCCTCATTCATTCCTGTGGCTTTAATACCATCTATAGGCCGGTGGTTCCCAAATCCATGCTAGTGATGATCTTCAGGACACATACACTGTGCTGCTCAGCCCTGGAAAGACACAGTCTACACACACACGGTGGCTGGATCTGACTTTGCTCAGAACTCCAGGTTCACGTTTGCCTACTTGACATTTCCATTTGTGTGTTCCAAACTTACCATGTCCCCACCAAAATCCTCTGGTTTCTGTCACTCTCAACCAATTCAGCCCATACCTGTCCACCTCAGTAAATTGCGCTACCATCTTCTTAGTTCCCCAAATCAAAACTCAGCAGCATTTGTTTATTTTACCTCCCAAACATATCCAGCTTTCCAAGTCTCTTACTACCACCTTTGTCCAAGCCACCGTGGCTTCTCATGCCTTTCTAGTACTACTGAACTCAATACCATGCTTCTACTCTGGCCCCTCACAATTTTTTAATCTACGTAATGGCCAGAATAACCTTTCCAGGTGATAAATCATGCCATTCTCATACTTAGAGCCCTCTAATGCCTTCCTACTGCATTTACAATAAAATCTTAACCTCTTCTTCTGGCCTACAAAGCCCTGCTTCACCTCGCTTCTGCTTTTCTCTCTGACGTCATCACATATCGCTCTCCTCTTTGCCCCACTGTACATCAGCCCACCGGCTTTCTTCCTGGGCTTCACTCCTGTCTTATGACCTTTGCAGTAATTTTACCCTCAGATCAGAATATTTCTACCCTAATAATTACATAGCTGATTCCTTCTTGGGTTTCAGCTTAAATAATAACTCATCATACAAGCCCTCCCTAAACACCCAATCTAGTTACCACCCTGATTAATTCTGTGCATGCCATTTATTAGTATCTGCTATTTTCCAGTTTTTTCTTATTTATTGTTGGTTTCTCCTGACTTGCAAGTAAATTGCGAGAGCAGGAATCTCTTGTCCTTTACCACTGCCCTCTGAGGGCCAGAATAGTGCCTGGTATATAGAGGTAGGCATTCGATAAATATTTGCTGAATGAGTAAAGAAATAAGAACAAGGTCCAGGGAATGACCGGGGAAACAGGCTGAAGTAAGTCTGTAGGAAGTTAAAGGTTGATGAATGCTAAAGCTAGGTTTTGCACGTGGGTTATCCTCAAAGATTTTTAATTTATCCATGATGATGCCAAGAAGTCCCTGAATCTCTAGGGCTATTTATTTCATGCCTCCACACTTTTCCCTCTGAGCAGAACAATTTCCTTTCCTTCCCATCTCCACTCCTCCATGCCTATCAAAAGATTTAGCTCAAAGGTTACCTCATCAGAGAAGACTTCCGGTCTGTTCATTCTGTTTTTTTTTTTTTTTAATTCATTTTGATCTCTTAACTCCCATGCCTAATTATCTCTCATTGCACACATCAGAACGTACGGTAACTGTTACACTTATCCACAATCATGTCAAATTCCTCATAAAAGGCACTTAGTAAATTTTATATTTCATATATATGTTTTATATATTATATATACTAATATTTATATTAAATATATAATACATATATACTCATAGTTATGTTAAATCTGGTATCTGCTTATTTATTTATTTTTGGCTGCATTGGGTCTGTATTGCTGTGCGGGGCTTTCTCTAGTTGCAGTGAGTTGGGGCTACTTTCCTTGTGGTGCGCAGGCTCCTCGTTGCGGTGGCTTCTCTTGTTGCAGAGCATGGGCTCTAGGCACGCGGGCTCAGTAGTTGTGGTGCATGGGCTTAGTTACTCCACAGCATGTAGGATCTTCCTGGACCAGGCCTTGAACCCATGTCCCCTGCATTGCCATGTGGATTCTTAACAACTGCACCACCAGGGAAGCCCGACAAAGACTATTTTTAACTTGAACTTTAAGAAGTTCAAAGGCCCATTATATCATGCATGCCCCTTAGATCACCAAACTATTTCTGAAGATAATTATTATTTTTAAAAAGCAACATTTCTCATATTTTGCTACACTTAAATTAGACTTTTCAAAAAATTTTCTAAGATATATTAATTGGAAAGAGAGTATTAGCCAATACTGACATTGTAAATATTATTATTATTACACATTTAAATGAACTAAAATATGGTATTAAGAGCCCTCTAGTGGCAAAATCCTTAATAGAGCCATGAAAAAAGAAGACAATTTGGACCATCTTCTAAACCTAAGAGATTTAATTTTTAAATTAACAAAGTACTAAATACTTGGTATTTGTAATCACATCACATATCAAGCATAATTAAAATATTTTGGGCCATAGATTCCTGTATTATTATACTGATATTTGCCTTGCAATCAGCCTCCAAATTTATTAAAAAGATACAAGAAATGTAATATTATATTATAATATGCCAACCTAAAATTATAAAAATAAGCAGCTTATCCTAAAGAAAAAGTTTTAAAAATAGAAAAATCTCTTCCTCTAAAGCCAAAACACAAGTAAATTTGCCTACTGATCCTACAGGTAGTCCCTAATTTACATACACTCACACAAACACATGTACACATACACATACAAGTTAAATTTCATCAATTTATATATGCCAGTTTAAAAAATGTATGCCATATTTTACCATACCAAGAAAACAGTGTTATGAGTGACATTTAGGGTTATGATAGTTTCTATATTGCTGTGATTATAAAGGAATACAAACCTCACCACTGCCCATAAATATTGCTTCACATTCTGAGCTCCAACTGGACTGCAAGAAGCACACGTCTCCTGAGGCCACTGTGGGGTTGGAAGTGAAGCCTTCCTATCACCACCTTTACTATGCCAGATCACCCCAGGGGTCACAACTGCTGAGGAGAGGGTCCCAAGAATCACTAGTGACAAGCCTGTAGATTCCCTAAAGTGACAGAAATGGTTCCCAGCACACCCAACTGTAACTGAGAGTCTTAAGTGTCTCAAAAACACAGGATAATTTTAATGTGGGGACTGGTTGAATTCTTTGATACGAGTGATTGTTCTTACACAGGTTGTTCACAACAAATCAGACTCAAGTTAGGGCCTACTTTTAATCACTTAACCGTCCATTCATTCGCTTATTCCTTCATTCATTCAATAAACATTTATCGAAACTCTATCGCGTACCAGGCCCTGTGCTTACTGTAAATATGAAATCTATCCTTATCCTCCTAAATATGATTCATATCCTAAATATGAATATCCTTATCCTCATCCTCGAGATCATAATTTAGTGTTTAAGTTAAGAATTTTAATAATTAAACAGAATGATAAGAGCATAGTAAAGATACATCTAATTTAGCCTGAAAATAAGGGGAGAACTTTGTGGAGGTAAAATTGAAAGCGATAAAATAAAATTTATATTTTAAAGCAGGACAAGAAAATTTAAGCATAACATATTCCCTGCCTGTATTGGGCCCTCCCTAATGTACAATGTGCATCTGCGTTATACATTAGCCAGACATCCTCAAAGGTGGGAATGCCTGCCACAAAGATCAGTGTTTTTATCCTTTCTTCTGATGTTGGCAAAGTAACTTCTCAGATTAGCATTCTTTCACAACTCTGTAAGGGGTCACGGTGATTTACTGCTCACTTTGTACATGCTTACCTGGATTATGTATCTTTGGTGAACTTTATGTAAAATGTCAGTGTGTGATTTTGATGTACAATCCTTTGTCTTGAAAATGTATATAACTGTGCCTTCGACTTCTAACAAGTGGAACAGTTCTCAGACCTTCTGAGAGTCTGTCTCCCAGGTTATAATTCTCAGTTTGGCTCAAATAAAATTCTATTTTTTCTTCTTAACTTGATTGTTAATTGAATTTTTGTCAACAAAGGTAAGTCTTAAAAGACAAGTAGATGTTAGGTAAAGTGGATGAAGATGATGGGAGGAAGGGAATTTCACAAGGACAGAATATTTATTGAAAATTCAAACAATATAGAATTGTAAAGAGAATAAAAAATCACTGATAGTGTATCATCATCCCATCCTTCTCACACTCCCTCCCTGCTGCTCCAAGACAGCCACTGTTTGGATAAGCAGGCTGCCAGATTTTTTTCTACGATTTCACAAATAAGTATTTTTTTTCCCTTACAAAAACAGAACCCTATTGCAAATATAGTTTTGTATCTTGAAAAAAATATCTGAACAATGCATCTTAGGTATTTTCCCATATAAAAGTATATACGTTCTAGTCCAAGATGGCGATGTAGGAGTATCCCGAAGCCACCTCCTCCCACAAACACACTAAATCTACAGCTGCATATGGAACAATTTTCTCTGAAAAAAACCCTAAAACTAGCTGAGTGACTCCTACACATCAGGTGAATGGGAAAAAGCCCATACTGAAGCAGGTAGGAGCGGCTGAGACACAGTCTCGCCATAAACCCACCCCTGTACAGCAAATCACAATCAGGAGGGAACTTACAAACATGAGCTTCTCCCAGAGGAACAAAGAGTTTGAACTGCACATCAGGCCTCAACTTTTAAGACTTGCACCTGAGAAACTAGCCCCCAAAACATCTAGCTTTGAAAGTCAAGAGGGCTTGCTTCCACCAGACCCAGAAGGCTATGCAAACTGAGAAGCAGTTTTTAAAGGGCCCTTGTGTGCACCTGCCCGAGGGCCCAGGGCAGAGGTGGCCAACTGAAAAGCAACCCAACTTTCTGTGAAAGAGGCTTATTTGATTATCTTAAAGCGTAGGCCTGAGGGGCAGGCATCTACTATTTAACACACAGCTAGGGGGCCTACTGAATTACTCTCCAAAAACAAGAGGCCAGCAGGTACCATATCTTTGTGCTCTCCTTCTATTTTGGTCCAGATCACCAGGATCTCCCCAAAAGGAGCTTGTATCACCCAGTGGACACCTCTTGCTCACCTGTCTCTGGTGGCCGGTGGGGCTTACATTCACAGGTCCCAGGGACTGAAACAAATGAAGAAAGAGTTCTTAACTGGCTACCACCCCCAGGGCACAGCAGAGAGGCGACACAGTTTATCTTCATAGCTGTGGCTTGAGGGGTAGGCTTCTAACTGAACACACATCTAAGGGCCCACTGTAATCCTCCCTAGAGACCTCAGAAGGAAGGCACTATCTCTCTTGAGCACCAGTGTTTCCCAGGGGAAGCTTGTACATGTGTCTGGTGCCCTGGTTTTTACATTAGGTACCCTGGTTTTGCTGGCTGCTGCCCAGGGCCTGGCCCTTGATTGCCTGGTTCTGGTGGCCAGCAGAGCTTTTATTCATGAGTTCAACAGGATGGTAGCAAAGAAAGAAACAGTTCTTAACTGGCTATCACCTCAAGGCTCAGCTCAGAGGGAGCAGAAGATCTCGGAAGACTATCTCCCAGTCCTCCCCTGAAAGATGCATACTTGTATACTTTAAAATTTGTTGCTTGAAGGTCTGGCTTCCAATCAGCCTGGACCTAGGTGTTGACTGAGCTCCTTCCTTTTGGGACACTGACAAGTCTTGGCACAGCCTCAACTATTGGGAGCCGCTAAAAATAAAGTAGGTGATTGGATAATCACAAAGAATTGAGAGACAACCAAGGTAGTGTTGAAGGATATATTTCATCTCCTACACTAGACTACTCCTTCAATACTGGGAGAGGTGGCTATTTTATCTAACCAATTCAGAGAGTCAAGAAAAGTGAAGAAACAGATGAATATATTCCAAACAAAAGAACAAGATAAAACCTCAGAAAAAGACCTTAATGAAACAGATGAGTGATTTACCTGATAAAGATCTCAGAACAATGGTCGTAGAGATGCTAACTGAGCCTAGGAGAAGAATAAAGGAACATACTGAGAATTTCAACAAAGATAAAATATAAGAAAGTACCAAATAGAAGTCACAGAGCCAAAGGATACAATAACTGAACTGAAAAGTACAATAGAGAAATTCAATAGCAGATTAGATAAAGCTGGGAAAAACGATCTGGGAACTCACAGACAAGGCAGTAGAACTCACCCAAGCAAAAAGAAAAATGAAAGATAGCTTAAGAGACTTATGGAACAACATCAAGCAGACCAACATTTGCATTATGGGGGTCCCAGAAGAGGAGAGAGACAAGGGGGCAGAAAACTTATCTGAAGAAATAATGGATGAAAACTTCCCAACCTGTGGAAGGAAAAAGACATTCAGATCCAGGAAGCCCAGAGAGTACCAAAAAAGATAAATTCAAAGAAGCCCACACCAAGACATTTTATAATTAAAGTGTCAAAAGTTAAAGACAAGGAAGAACCTTAAAAACATCAGGAGAAAAGCAACTTGTTACATACAAGGGAACCCCCATAAGATTACCAGTATATTTTTCAGCAGAAAATTTGCAGGCCAGAAGGGAGTGGCATAATGTATTCAATGAGCTAAAAGAAAAACAAACAAACAAACATAAAAACTGAAGCAAGAATACTCTACCTGTCAGTGTTTTCATACAGAATTGAAGAACAGAAAAACAGCTTTCCAGACAAGCAAAAGCTAAAGGAGTTCATCATCACTAGACCAGCCTTAGAAGAAATGTTAAAGGGACTTCTTTAAACTGAAATGAAAGGGTGCTAATTAGTAACAGGAAAACATATGAAAGCATAAAGAAAAATATATGTAAAATTCAGAATAATGTTGTAAAAATGGTGGGTTAATCACTTATAAAGCTAGTATGAATGTTAAAAGACAAAGTAGTAAAAATAAATATAACTACAATATTTTGTTGAGAATAGCATAAGATAAAAATATGTAAATTATGACATCAAAAACATAAAACGTGGTGGGGGGTAAAAGTGTAGAGCTTTAGAATACATTCAAACTTAAATTGCTATCAATTTTAAATAGATTGTTATAAAGTTGTTTTATGTAAGTCTCGTGGTAACCACAAAGCAAAAACCTATTGTAAATACACAAAAGACAAAAATAAAAGAATCTAAGCATACCAGTACAGAAAATCAAAGAAAGAGAACAAGAAAAGAAGAAAGGAACAGAGGAATTACAAAACATCCAGAAAACAATGACCACGATGGCAGTAGGTATATAACTATCAATAAATACCTTAAATGTACATGGGGTAAATTCTCCAATCAAAAGACATAGACTGGCTGAATGGATAAAAACACAAGACCCAGCAATGTGCTGCCTGTAAGAGACTCACTTTAAATATAAAGACACACACAGACTGAAAGTGAAAGGATAAAAAGGGATATTCCATGCAAATAGAAACCAAAAGAAAGCTGGGGCAGCTATACTTTTATTAGCAAAAATAGACTTTAAGAAAAAGGGTGTAATAAAAGACAAAGAAGGTCATTACATAATGATAAAGGAGTTAATCTAATAAAAGAATATAACATTTGTAAATATTCACACACCCAACATAGGAGCACCTAATATATATAGCAAACAGACATAAAGGGAGAAACAGAAAGCAATACAATAGTAGTAGGAGACTTTAACACCCTACTTTCATCAATGGATAGATCATCCAGACAGAAACCAATAAGAAAACATTGGCCTTAAACAACACATTAGACAAGATAGACTTAACAGACATATACAGAATATTTCATCCAAAAGCAACAGAATACCCTTCCTTCTCAAGCGCACATGGAACATTCTCCAGGGTAGATCATATGTTAGGCCACAGAACAAATCTTAATAAATTTAAGAAAACTGGAATCATATCAAGCATCTTTTCGGATGCTTGATATGATTCATACCAACAATGGTATGAAACTAGAATACACTTACAAGAAAAACACTAGAAAATTCACAAACATGTGGGGCTTAAACAACATGCTACTGGACAGCCAATAGGTCAAAGAAGAAATCAAAAAAATATCTCGAGACAAATGAAAATGGAAATAAAATATACCAAAACTTATGGGATAAGGCAAAAGAGGTTGTAAGACAGAATTTCACAGCAATAAATGCCTACATCAAGAAACAAAAAAGATCTATAAACTACCTAACTTTACACTTCAAGAAACTAGAAAAACAAATGAGGGCTTCCCTGGTGGCGCAGTGGTTGAGAGTCCGCCTGCCAATGCGGGGGACGCAGGTCCGTGCCCCGGTCTGGGAGGATCCCACATGCCGTGGAGCGGCTGGGTAACCAGAAACCAAAATCAGAACCACAAACCATAATTTATAACCAGAAACAATATATATAACCAGAAAGCACATCTATAAGCCATCAACCATAACCATTAACTATAACCATAACTAAAATATAAACCATAAATTATAAACCATATACTATAACCATAAACTCTAACCTTAACCCAGCCCCAGGTCAGCTCCCATACCAGCCCCAGCCCTAGCCTTAGTCCGCTAAACCAGCTGTCCCCAACCTTTCTGGCACCAGGGACCGGTTTTGTGGAAGCCAATTTTTCCACGGACAGGAAGGGGGAGGGGGGCGGGGGGGGATGGTTCAGGCGGTAATGCAAGCACTGGGGAGCAATGGCAAGAGGCAGATGAAGCCTGGCTTGCTTACCCGCTGCTCACCTCCTGCTGTGCAGCCAGGTCCTAACAGGCAGCAGACCAGTAGCAGTCTGTGGCCTGCGGGTTGGGGACCCCTGCTCTGGTGAACCACTAACACCAACCCCAATCTAATCAAATCATACAAAGACATTGTAAAAAGAAAACTACAGATCAACATTCCTTCTAAATATAGATGTAAGAATCCTTCACAAAATAACAGAAATATGAAACCAACAGCACATTGAAAAGATTATGCACCAAAAGCAAGTGTCTCTACACCAGAAATTCCAGGTTGTTAATATACTGAACCAATCAATGTTATAGATTATTAAATTAAAACCATGTAATGTAATACATGACAATTATTGCATGATCATGTAACTTGATGCAGAAAAAGCTTTAAACAAATGCAAGTGCAGTTTCATCATATAAACACAAAAGTAGGAGGAAAGGGACATTTGTTCGATATGATACAAAGCATTAGACAAAACACACAGGAAGTATCATGCTCAATGTTGAGGACTGAAAGGTTTATCCCTGAATTCAGAAACAAGGCCACATTGCTGGCTTTCACCATTGTTACAATATGGCACTGGAAATTCTACCCAGAGCAATGAGGAAAAACATAAAAGGCATCCACATATGAAAATAGAAAGTAAAACCATGTCTATTCACAGACATAGATGACAGCATCTTACATATATGTTTCCAAAGAATCAACAGAAAAATTATTTGAGCTAGTCAACTAATATCAGCAAAGTTAGAGGACAAAATATCAATACACAAAAATCTGTTTATTTGTATGTACTAGCAATGAATATTCTCAAAAGGAATTTAAAAAGACAGTTACATTTTAAATAATGTCAACACCAATAAAATATTAAGGAATAGATTTAATCAAGGTGCAAGACTGTACACTGAAAATCATAAAACATAGATGAAAGAAATGAAAGAAAACCTAAATAATGTGAAGACATCCCATGGTGATGGAAACACTTAATATTGTTAAGATGGCAATAGTACATAATGCAATCTACAGATTCAATGTGATTCCTATGAAAATTCCTGAAGGCTTTTGGGAAGAAATACACAAACTTATCCTAACATTCATATGAAATTTCAAGGGACCCCAAAGAGCCAAAACAATCTCAAAAATCAAAGTTGGAGTCTCACTCTTCCCAATTTCACATGTTAGTACACAGCAACAGTAAATAAAACATTGTGATACTGGCATAGAGATATACATATAGATCAGTGGAATTGAATGGAAAACTGAGAAATAAACACATCCATCTATAGTCAATTGACTTTTGACAAGGGCAGAAAACATTAAATTGGGGAAAGAATGATCTTGTCAACAGATGGTGCTAGGCAACTGGCTATCTATGTACAGAGGGATGAAATTGGACTCTTACCTCATACCACATACAAAAATTAACTCAAAATAGACAAAAGGCTTAGTCAGCCCTCCATATATGTGGGTTCTGCATCCACAAATTCAACCAATTGTGGATCAAAAATATTCCAAAAAATAATTCTAGAAGGTTACAAAATGAAAAACTTGAATTTGCCTTGCTGGTAACTATTTACATAGCATTTACAACATATTTACTATTTATATAACATTTACATTGTATTAGGTATTATAAGTAATCTTGAGATGATTTAAAGTATATGGGAATATGTGTGTAGGATATATGCAAATATTATGCTATTTTATATAAGGGACTTGACCATCTGTGAATTTTGGTATCCACAGGGCAGTCCTGGAACCATTCCTTCATGGATACCGAGGAATGACTGTATAAACTCTAGAAGAAAACGTGGGGATAAATCTTCACGACCTTGGATTTAGCAATGGTTTCTTAGATCTGACACCAAGGCACAGGCAATGAAAGAAAAAAATAGATAAACTGGATTTCCTCAAAATTAAAAACTTTTGTGCATCAAAAGACACTATCCAGAAAGTGGAAGAAAGCCCACAGAACGGGATAAAATATTTGCACATTTTAATAGATCTGGTAAAAGTCTGTTATCCAGAATATATCAAGAACTTTTATAACTCATCAACAAAAGGACAAAGAAGCCAATTTTTTAAATGGACAAAGGACTTGAATAGACCATTCTCTAGATGAGACATACACATGGTCCACAAGCACATGAAAAGATGTAAAATATCAAAATAGTAAAAATGGTGTGAGGCCATGGGCAATTATTAGGGTGGTAGGCTCTACAAAACTTCGAGGTGTTTGGATGAGGACAGCTACAATGACAAGTGCCACGTGGTTAACGGAGGAGTATCTGATGAGTGATTTTAAGCCTGTTTCGTACAAACAGATTAAGCTGGTTATAATTATTCCTCATCAGGATAATATAAGGGATGGATCCACTATGTAGTTTAAGGGGTTTAGGATTATTGTGATTTGTAGTATACCATAGCCACCAAGTTTGAGTACTACAGCTGTAAGAACTACAGATCTGGCAGTGGGAATTCTACCTGCCCCTTTGGCTGTCAGAGGTGTAATCTGTAGAGGAGCATTTTTTACTGTAAAAGCTATCATGCATGCTAATCAGATGAAAACACTGAATCAAGAGTTAGATATTGTTTGGGCTCAGTACTGGATTATTAAAAAGTTTAATGAACCTATAATATTTTGGATATATACTAGAGCAACTAGAGGTGGAA
Source organism: Lipotes vexillifer (assembly GCF_000442215.2). Taxonomy (NCBI): domain Eukaryota; kingdom Metazoa; phylum Chordata; class Mammalia; order Artiodactyla; family Lipotidae; genus Lipotes; species Lipotes vexillifer. The sequence goes on from NW_006770652.1 coordinate 1,581,752, forward strand.
GAGATCATACTAGTGCGTAAAATAAAAAGTAAATTCCTGCCGTGAGTAGTTCTGTTTGGTTTCCTCAGCGAGAGATAGTAATTAATGCTGGGACTAGTGTTTTTTTGAATAAAAATAGAATCAAATCAATCCTGTGGCAGTGAAAGTTATAATTAGGAATATCTGTAGCATAAATAGTATAGTGATATATAGGGGCAGTGATTTGAGCTAGCGATTCTTTAGATAGGAGGAATTGGCTGGCTATGAGTATTCGTGATGAGTCATGTCAAAGTAAAAGTGCTGATAGAGAATCAGAGAAGATTAATGAAAAGTTAAGGCTGTTGCCATTAAATTGGTTAAGAAGGAATAAGCTAATAAAACTAGTAAACTGAAAGTGGTGGTATTAATTCAAATTATATATTTTTAATAATCATGTTAGTGGTATCAATATAATAGGTGGCGTAATAATTTTTAAAATTGGAGAAGGTTGAGATCTTGTACATAATCAATATCATAGCTGTTTGATACTATTACTAGCAGGGATAATCTAGTGCGGCTTTGCAGGCTGTGAAAACTGGTAAGATGATGGGTATTACGCTAGCTACAGGGAAATGGATGTTTAGGATTATTAGGGTTGCCATCATGAATAATGATATTATTCCTTCCAGAAATAGTAGGGAGGATATTAAATGGAATTGGTATATTAATACTCCCTAAGGGAAACTGTAAATGCTAGAATAATATTTACGTAGACAAAAGGAACTTGATAATTATGAATTTAATCATAATTTAATGAGCTAAAATAATTTGCTTTAATTTAAACTATCATATTTGGTCCACTCTAACCCTTTTGAGTCCACTTGTGGGTTAAATGTATTGCTAGCAGTGAAATTAGGAGTAGCGCTATAATGAGTATTGTTATTAGACTGTTTGGGATGCTGAGGGTAGGGCAGAAGGATCGTTTCTAGGTCAAAGAGGAGAACCATAACGGACACTGTGAAAAATTTTGTGAAAAAGGGTAGGCATGCTGATCCTATAGTGTCAAATCCACATTTGTAAGGACTTGATTTTTCTGTGTGTTTAGTTGGGGAAGTTAGAATGTGATAAATACAAGTAATGAAGCTTTTTTGGATGATGTCTTGTCATCATTGATACATTGTTAGGATGTTGGTTAATAAGCCCAAGGATAATAAAAATGTTGAGTTTAAATGGAATCATATGACTAGACCAGATGCTCTGTGAGGGGCTGAGAGGGCTCCTGTAAGAGGTCAGGGGCTGGGATTTACTATATGGAATGCATGGGTTTGGTGGGTCATTATGTGTCATTGTGTAAGTAGAGGCTTACTAGCAGGGTGCATACGTAAGCTTGAATAAGGGCTGCTGCAAATTCAAGGATCGTGAGTAGAATGAGAATAACAAATGTAATGAAGGCTGTGGTAGCGATAATGCTTATTAGGGCCAGGGTTGCCCCTTCAATTAAATAAATTAATAGATGGCCAGCTGTGATATTAGTCATTAGTCATACAGCTAGGGCCATTGGTTGAACAAATAAGCCAACAGTTTCAATAATTACTAGCACAGGGATAAGAGAAATTGGTGTTCCTTGTGGTAGAAAGTGGGCTAGAGATGCTTTTGTTTTATGGTGGAAGCATAATTACAGTTCCTGCTCATAAAGGAATTGCTATTGCCATATCTATTGCAAGTTGTGTAGTGGGTGTAATGAATGCGGTTAAGAGACCACTATTTATACTATAAACAAAAATTACCTCAAAATGGATTAAACATTTGAACATAGATCTGAAACCACAAAACTCCTAAAAGAAAACATAGGTGGTGTAAATTCCTTGACATCAGTCTTGGCGATGATTTGGATTTGACACCAAAAGCAAATATAACAAAAGCAAAAATAAACAAGTGGGACAACATCGAACCAGAAAGCTTCTACACAGCAGAAGAAACAACTGACAAAATGAAAAGGTAACCTACCAAATGTGAGAAAATATTTGCAAATCAAATATCTGATAAGAAGTTAATATTCAAAATGCATAAAAAAACTCATACAACTCAATAACAAAAATGGGGCTTCCCTGGTGGTGCAGTGGTTAAGAATCTGCCTGCCAATGCAGGAGACACAGGTTTGATCTCTGGTCCGGGAGGGTCCCACATGCCATGGAGCAAATAAGCCCGTGCTCCACAACTACTGAGCCTGAGCTCTGAAGCCTGTAAGCCACAACTACTCAGCCCGTATGCCTGGAGCCTGTGCTCTGCAACAAGAGAAGCCACCACACTGAGAATCCCGCACACCACAATGAGGAGTGGCCCCCACTCGCTGCAACTGGAGAAAGCCCGCGCACAGCAATGAAGACCCAAGGCAGCCAAACAAACAAAATAAAAGCAAAACGCCCAACATTCCAAATAAAAAATGGGCAGAGGATATGAATAGACATTTTTCAAATGAAAAGGTGCTCAACATCACTAGTCATCAGGGAAATGCAAATCAAAACCATAATGAAATATCACCTGTTAGAATAGCTATTATCAAAAAAACAAGAAATAAGTGCTGGTGAGAATGTGGAGAAAAGGGAATCCTTGTGCACTGTTGGTGGGAATGTAAAATGGTTCATCCACTATGGAAAACATTATGGAGTTTCTTCAAAAAAATTAAAAATAAAACTACCATATGATCTAGCAATTCCACTTTTGGGTATTTATCTGAAGGAAACAAAAATACTAACTCGAAAAGATGTATGTACCTCCATGTTCATTGCAGCACTATTCACAATAGCCAAGACATGGAAGCAATGTAAGAGTTCATCAATGGATGAATGGATAAAGAAAATATGATATATAGAGATAATGGAATCATATTCAGCCATAAAAAATAAGGAAATTTTGCCATTTGAGACAACATGGTGGACCCTGAGGGCATTATGCTACGTGAAATGTCAGACAGAGAAAGACAAATACCATATGATCTCACTTTTTTGTGAAATCTAAAAAAAAAAAAAAAAAAGTGAACTCAGATACAGAGAACAGATTGGTGGTTGCCAGCCTCAGGGGTGGAGGTGGACAAAATGGGTGAAGGTGGCCAAAAGGTACAAACCTCCGGGTATAAATAAATTCTTGGGTTGAAATGTACAACATGGTGACTATAGTCAATAATACTGTATTTTATATTTGAAAGTTGGTAAGAGAGATCTTAAAAGTTCTCATCACAAAAAAAGAATTGCAGCTATATGTGATGATGAATGTTAAATCAACTTATTATGGAGATTATTTCACAGTACATAGAAATACCAAGTCATTGTGTTGTACACCTGAAACTAATATAACACCGTAGGTCAAGTATATCTCAATAAAAGTTTTTTTAATTAAAAAAAGGATATAAAGTCTATATCATCATTTTGAAAGGCTACTACTTGACTGAATATTTTATAATTAATCTGTGGACTATATTTGTTAATACAAAAAAACTTCAATGAACATTGTACCATTCATTTTTATTTACTTGTCCTATTATTTCATAATAATAAATCACTATAATTAAAATCACTAATAGGTACATTTACATAGTGCCAAATTTCCCTTAAGACTGTACAAATTTTTTAACAACAGTATGTGAAAATGCCTGCAACCTCTCATGCTCAGATTCTGATAAGAAGTGATATAATGTCGGTTCGAATTTGATTATTTATTTGGTTATTTTTTCGTATTTTTATTGACTAGTTGCATTTCTCTTCTCATCTGTCTACTCAAGTCCTTTGCCTAATTTTATATTAGGAAATTGTCTTACCAATTTGCAGGAGTTCTTTTTTTTTTTATACAGCAGGTTCTTATTAGTCATCCATTTTATACACAGCAGTGTATACATGTCAATCCCAATCGCCCAATTCATCACACCACCACCAACACACCCCACCTGCTTTCCCCCCTTGGTGTCCATACGTTTGCTCTCTACATCTGTGTCTCAATTTCTGCCCTGCAAACCAGTTCATCTGTACCATTTTTCTAGGTTCCACATATATGCGTTAATATACAATATTTGTTTTTCTCTTTCTGACTTCACTCTGTATGACAGTCTCTAGATCCATCCATGTCTCAACAAATGACCCAATTTCGTTCCTTTTTATGGCCGAGTAATATTCCATTGTATATATATAACACATCTTCTTTATCCATTCGTTGGTCGATGGGCATTTAGGTTGCTTCAATGACCTGGCTACTGTAAATAGTGCTGCAATGAACATTGGGGTGCATGTGTCTTTTTGAATTATCATTTCCTCTGGGTATATGTCCAGTAGTGGGATGGCTGGATGATATGGTAATTCTATTTTTAGTTTTTTAAGGAACCATAGTGGCTGTATCAATTTACATTCCCACCAACAGTGCAAGAGGGTTCCCTTTTCTCCACACCCTCTTCAGCATTTGTTGTTTGTAGATTTTCTAATGATGCCCAGTCTAACTGGTGTGAGGTGATACCTCATTGTAGTTTTGATTTACATTTCTCTAATAATTAGTGATGTTGAGCAGCTTTTCATGTGCTTCTTGGCCATCTGTATGTCTTCTTTGGAGAAATGTCTATTTAAGTTTTCTACGCATTTTTGGATTGGGTTGTTTTTTTAAATATTGAGCTGCATGAGCTGTTTATATATTTTGGAGATTAATCCTTTGTCTGTTGATTCGTTTGCAAATATTTTCTCCCATTCTGAGGGTTGTCTTTTTGTCTTGTTTATGGTTTCCTTTGCTGTACAAAAGCTCTGAAGTTTCATTAGGTCCCATTTGTTTAGTTTTGTTTTTATTTCCATTACTCTAGGAGGTGGATCAAAAAAATATTGCTGTGATTTATGTCAAAGTGTGTTCTTCCTGTTTTCCGCTAAGAGTTTTATAGTGTCCGGTCTTACATTTAGGTCTCGAATCCATTTTGAGTTTATATTTGTGTATGGTGTTAGGGAGTGCTCTAATTTCATTCTTTTACACGTAGCTGTCCAGTTTTCCCAGCACCACTTATTGAAGAGACTGTCTTTTCTCCATTGTATATCCTTGCCTCCTTTGTCATAGATTAGTTGACCATAGGTGTGTGGGTTTATCTCTGGGCTTTCTATCTTGTTCCATTGATCTATGTTTCTGTTTTTGTGCCAGTACCATATTGTCTTGATTACTGTAGCTTTGTAGTATAGTCTGAAGTCAGGAAGTCTGAATCCTCCAGCTCCATTTTTTTCCTTCAGGACTGCTTTGGCTATTTGGGGTCTTTTGTGTCTCCATACAAATTTTAAGATTTTTTTGTTCTAGTTCTGTAAAAAATGCCATTGGTAATTTGATAAGGACTGCATTGAATCTGTAGATTGCTGTGGGTAGTATAGTCATTTTCACAATATTGATTCTCCCAATCCAAGAACATGGTATATCTCTCCATCTGCCGGTATCATCTTTAATTTCTTTCATCAATAACCTATAGTTTTCTGCATACAGGTCTTTTGTCTCCCTAGGTAGGTTGATTCCTAGGTATTTTATTCTTTTTGTTGCAATGGTAAATGGGAGTGTTTCCTTAATTTCTCTTTCAGATTTTTCATCATTAGTGTATAGGAATGCAAGAGATTTCTGTGCATTAATTTTGTATCCTGCAACTTTACCAGATTCATTGATTAGCTCTAGTAGTTTTCTGGTAGCATCTTTAGGATTCTCTATGTATAGTATCATGTCATCTGCCGTGATGACATGTTTTACTTCTTCTTTTCCAATTTGTATTCCTTTTCTTTCTTTTTCTTCTCTGATTGCCATGGCTAGGACTTCCAAAACTATGTTGAATAATAGTGGTGAGAGTGGACATCCTTGTCTCGTTCCTGATCTTAGATGAAATGCTTTCAGTTTTTCACCATTGAGAATGATGTTTTCTGTGGGTTCGTCGTATATGGCCTTTATTATGTTGAGGTAGGTTCCCTCTATGCCTACTTTCTGGAGAGTTTTTATCATAAGTGGGTGTTGAATTTTGTCAAAAGCTTTCTCTGCATCTATTGAGATGATCATATGGTTTTTCTTCAATTTGTTAATATGGTGTGTCACATTGATTGATTTGCATATATTGAAGAATCCTTGCATGCCTGGGATAAATCCCACTTGATCATGGTGTATGATCCTTTTAATGTGTTGTTGAATTCTGTTTGCTAGTATTTTGTTGAGGATTTTTGCATCTATATTCATCAGTGATATTGGTCTGTAACTTTCTTTTTTTGTAGTATCTTTGTCTGGTTTTGGTATCAGGGTGATGGTGGCCTCATAGAATGAGTTTGGGAGTGTTCCTTCCTCTGCAATTTTTTGGAAGAGTTTGAGAAGGATAGGTGTTAGCTCTTCTCTAGATGTTTGATAGAATTCACCTGTGAAGCCATCTGGTCCTGGACTTTTGTTTGTTGGAAGATTTTTAATCACAGTTTCAATTTCATTACTTGTGATTGGCCTGTTAATATTTTCTATTTTCTCCTGGTTCAGTCTTGGAAGGTTATACCTTTCTAAGAATTTGTCTATTTCTTCCAGGTTGTCCATTTTATTGGCATAGAGCTGCTTGTAGCCATGTCTTAGGATGCTTTGTATTTCTGCGGTGTCTGTTGTAACTTCTCCTTTTTCATTTCTGATTTTATTGATTTGAGTCCTCTCCCTCTTTTTCTTGATGAGTCTGGCTAATGGTTTATGAATTTTGTTTATCTTCTCCAAGAACCAGCTTTTAGTTTTATTGATCTTTGCTATTGTTTTCTTTGTTTCTATTTCATTTATTTCTGCTCTGATCTTTATGATTTCTTTCCTTCTGCTAACTTTGTGTTTTGTTTGTTCTTCTTTCTCTAGTTCCTTTGGGTGTAAGGTTAGATTGTTTATTTGAGATTTGTTTTTTGTTTCTTGAGGTAGGCTTGTATAGCTATAAACTTCCCTCTTAGAACTGCTTTTTCTGCATCCCATAGGCTTTGGATTGTCGTGTTTTCATTGTCATCGATCTCTATGTATTTTCTGATTTCCTCTTTGATTTCTTCAGTGATCTCTTGGTTATTTAGTAACGTATTGTTTAGCCTTCATGTGTTTGTATTTTTTATGTTTTTCCCCTGTAATTAATTTCTAATCTCATAGTGTTGTGGTCAGAAAAGATGCTTGATATGATTTCAGTTTTCTTAAATTTACTGAGGCTTGATTTGTGACCCAAGATGTGATCTATCCTGGTGAATGTTTTGTGCACACTTGAGAAGAAAGTGTAATCTGCTGTTTTTGGATGGAATGTCCTATAAATATCAATTAAATCTATCTGGTCTACTGTGTCATTTAGAGCCTCTGTTTCCTTATTTATTTTCATTTTGGATGATCTTTCCATTGGTGTAAGTGAGGTGTTAAAGTCCCCCACTATTATTGTGTTACTGTTGATTTCCCCTTTTATAGCTGTTAGCAGTTGCCTTATGTATTGAGGTGCTCCTATGTTGGGTGCATATATATTTATAATTGTTATATCTTCTTTTTGGATTGATCCCTTGATCATTATGTAGTGTCCTTCCTTGTCTCTTGTAGCATTCTTTATTTTAAAGTCTATTTTATCTGATATGAGTATTGCTACTCCAGCTTTCTTTTGATTTCCATTTGCATGGAATATCTTTTTCCATCCCCTCACTTTCAGTCTGTATGTGTCCCTAGGTCTGAAGTGGGTCTCTTGTAGACCGCATATATATGGGTCTTGTTTTTGTATCCATTCAGTGAGCCTGTGTCTTTTGCTTGGAGCATTTAATCCATTCACATTTGAGGTAATTATCGATATGTATGTTCCTATGACCATTTTCTTAATTGTTTTGGGTTTGTTTATGTAGGTCCTTTTCTTCTCTTGTGTTTCTCACTTAGAGAAGTTCCTTCAGCATTTGTTGTAGAGCTGGTTTGGTGGTGCTGAATTCTCTTAGCTTTTGCTTGTCTGTAAAGCTTTTGATTTCTCCATTGAATCTGAATGAGATCCTTGCTGGGTAGAGTAATCTTGGTTCTAGGTTCTTCCCTTTCATCACTTTAAGGATATCGTGCCACTCCCTTCTGGCTTGCAGAGTTTCTGCTGAGAAATCAGCTGTTAACCTTATGGGAGTTCCCTTGTATGTTATTTGTCATTTTTCCCTTGCTGCTTTCAATAATTTTTCTTTGTCTTTAATTTTTGTCAGTTTGATTACTATGTGTCTCAGTGTGTTTCTCCTTGGGTTTATCCTGTATGGGACTCTCTGTGCTTCCTGGACTTGGGTGGCTATTTCCTTTCCCGTGTTAGGGAATTTTTCGACTATAATCTCTTCAAATATTTTCTCAGGTCCTTTCTCTCTCTCTTCTCCTTCTGGGACCCCTATAATGCAAATGCTGTTGCATTTAATTTTGTCCCAGAGGTCTCTTAAGCTGTCTTCATTTCTTTTCATTCTTTTTTCTTTATTCTGTTCTGCAGCAGTGAATTCCATCATTCTGTCTTCCAGGTTACTTATCCATTCTTCTGCCTCAGTTATTCTGCTATTGATTCCTTCTAGTGTAGTTTTCATTTCAGTTATTGTATTGTTCATCTCTGTTTGTTTGTTCTTTAATTCTTCTAGGTCTTTGTTAAACATTTCTTGCATCTTCTTGATCTTTGCCTCCATTCTTTTT
>NW_006770652.1:1590369-1616991 GCF_000442215.2 Lipotes vexillifer
CTTCACTATATCATTATTGAATTCTTTTTCTGGAAGGTTGCCTATCTCCACTTCATTTAGTTGTTTTTCTGGGGTTTTATCTTGTTCCTTTATCTGGTACATAGCCCTCTGCCTTTTCATCTTGTCTATCGTTCTGTGAATGTGGTTTATGTTCCACAGGCTGAAGGACTGTAGTTCTTCTTGCTTCTCGAGGGCAACCTTTTTATAATAAAGGACAGGGACTTCCCTGGCAGTGCAGTGGTTGGGAACTCACGCTTCCACCACAGGGGGTGTGGGTTCAATCCCTGGTCAGGGAACTAGGGTCCCCCATGCTGTGCGGTGCAGCCTTTTCCCTCAGTGGCATCACGCCCCAGCAGGTCCTGAGGAGACCAGGCTCCTGTTAGAGAGAAATGGACCCCATGATGTCCAAAGCTGAAGCCCAGCGGGTCCTGAGGAGACCTGGCTTCCGTTAGTGTGGACTCGACCCCAGGTTGGTCCGAAGCCCAGCCGTCATCATGGACTCAGTCCCATGTGTTCCAGAAGCCAAAGCTCCAGCGGGTCCTGAGGAGATGGGGCTCCCGTCAGCTGCACCCGGAGCCAATTCTGCAGCTATGAATTCTTTATATTAGGATACTAACCATTTGTTTTATATGTTTAAATATTTTTCCCAGTCCATTGTCTTTCAAGCTTGTTTACAGTGAGGTTTATTTGGCTATACAAATGTTTGAATTCATAACCTTTTCTTGTATGGTTTTGGTTTTGATGCACTAATAAGTAAGAAGGACCTTCTTAGTAAATATGATAAAATAACTTCCCTACATTCTCTTCAAATACTTTTATTATTTTATGAGGTTTTGATTAGTTTTTTTTTTATATTTAAAAAAAATAAAATCTGTTACTTTTTTTTAGTCTGTAGAGGCAAGTATGAATGGAAATTTATTTCACATCTTAGCTAGCTGTCGCAGTGCCAATCATTATATTAAACTCATCCTTTCCTTTGTGTTCTGGAAATTCTTTTACATAGATACTGGATCTCCTACTTCTTTCCCCATTTATTTTACTTTTTTCCCCCATGAATTCCACCAAATTATCTTTATCCCCTTCTTTTGAGCTGCTGACTCTGTTTATAAATCCAATTTTTTTTTTTTTTTTTTTTTTTTTTTTTTTTTTTTTTTTTGCTACTCCGGCATATGGGATCTTATTCCCCAACCAGGGATGGAACCCATGGCCCCTGCAGTGGGAGTGCAGAGTCCTAACCACTGGGCTGCCAGGGAAGCCCCTCCACTGATTTTTGCTCCCTGAAGCCTACTCACATTTACAAAATGTGCTCTACAAATGTGCTCTGTTCAAAATTAGTGACAAGTGGAGTCCCAGCTGACAACTGTTTCTATCAGCTCTCTTTCCTTTCCTCCCCAGCTTAGCAGGGCAAGTGGTTCTGAGGTGGGAGATTGATTCTTCACTCTCTGCAGTTTACTGTCACTGTCTCCCCGCTGCCCCAACAATCCTCTTTCAGCATAGGAGATGGCTTTTCCCACCTGCCTCGGTACACTTAGGCACTTCTGCTTCTGGGATTCTTCTGCTTCTGTGGAAATCATCCCTACTTCAGCATTACTTATTTTAACTTTTCAGAATGCCGTGGGGGTTTTGGAAGAATGGGAGAGCACACATCCATAAGCATAAGCATCTACACACATGCCTGTTTGGTGTGGTGAGAGGACTGGTTCCTGGAAATAGGGGTGCTAACTCAATTAAGTTTAGTCTCATCTGCTAGGCAATTTTCTCTTTTTCAATCCCCTGATAACAAAGTTATGCCAGCCAGGTTCCTCCATGTACCATTCACACAATTCTTAGTCAAGCTTCCCAGGCTGTGGTGAAGTTTCATAGGGTAAAACTATTTCTGCTATATTACTAATTGTCTGATCTTTACTCTGGGTTTCCTAGGCTACTTATTTGAGAAAAGCTTCAGTATTCCATAAAATATGCACTACCATCCAGTAGAACGTTTTTCCTTGACGTACTTTTATGGCATTATCAACATTAGCATTGGTATACCTGTAGTCGTCATTATAAATTGAAATGGTTCAATAAAACATTAAAGAATAATAGAAAAAAAAACAGATATAGTTAAATACGTTGGAAAGGGTCATTTAACTGAGGAAAGCTTAGCTTGGTAACTTTGAGCTCACCAGCTGAGAGTAAAGGAAATGACTTCTTACTCTAATAGATGACGGACCTGGAGAAAAATATATGACTGCACTGTTTGGTATTATAGTGAATTCATATGATGATATATTTAATATAAAACTATTTTTGGTAGTTTTATACACAGAACTATAATGAGTCATTACTGCATAAGGCTGCTTTAACTGAGACATACATGCATACGGAAGAATTGCTTTAGCCATCTAAATTCAAGTAATATTTCAAATTATATGTTTTCTAATTATTGTTTCATAACTTTTAAATTAGTAATGTCAAATTCTTAGGTAAACTGTTGATGGGTTTTTCATAAAATATGATCAAGGAACTTGAGGAGCAGAAGTTATTCAATATTTTTATCAGATCAAGACCAAACATTTTTAGATACTCTTTTCATACAACAATTTTGATAGTTTTTAATTTGTTCTTTGTTTTCATGAATTTTCAGTCACAAATCCTGCCAAATTTTATTGTAAGTTTATGGGTCTTCATTTTATTTTCTACTGCACATTTAAATAATGTAACATCCAGCACCCATTTACTCATTCTTTGTTTCCCCCCACTTAGAAATCAGTGTGTCACTTCCACTCACATCTTACTAGCTAAAGCAAGTCACATGGTCACCCCTAATTTCAAGGGGGTGAGCAGCGTAATTCTTCCCTTCCTGTCCAGGAAAGGGAAGAAAACTGGAAATATTGTTGAACTCTAGTAATGCTACCATGCTACCTGAGAGGGAAAATGAATTTTTTCATTCTAAAAGCTACCAGATTGCTCAAAAAACATTCCTTTAAAAGTGACAAATTTTTAAAGAAGAACCAATCACTTATTTCCCACCTCTGTGAAATATCAGCTATATACAGGTTTCTGGGTTCTCCTCTCCTTATGCCTTTTTAATTTTTTCATCATTGTAATCATACTCTAAATACTGTTCTTTGTACTGACCATCATGTCTTATCCATTTTTTATATTGCTGTAGAATCATTATAAGTTTTGATTCTGGTGGAACCAAATGAAAATTTTCAATTAAATATGTTCTTAGAATATCTAATAATCCTTATTCTGATTTCAAATTTGTATTCAGTTTAATTCTTAACCCTCACCTGTGTTTAAAGAAAACAAACCAATAAACCAATACACTTCATATCTTAAGTACTTGTAGGAAAACCTGGTCCTTCCTAAAATGCAAATTGTCCATGGCCAAACAAAAAGCTGCTCAGTTCTGAGAAAGTATTACTAAATTCTAAAGGGACAATTTATTCTACCTTAATAAGTAAGTAGCTTGAAAATCCTTGAAATAGAAAGAAAAAAAGAACAGAAACCAACTAACAGAATATGATTATTAAATTGCTCAACTAACATATTATTATATCTAAAGATGTCCAATTTTTTTAAAAAGATGTCAAATTTTAAGAGAGTACAACAGTTTAAAAAATATCAGTTTTTACTTCACATAATTCTTTCTTACAAAACCAAAAGCTGAGGAAGTAAGAGTAATGTAAGATAATCCTTCAGTTTGTGAAAGTATTTATCACAAGTTCCCTTAAGTGAGTTTGAAATATAATAAATACGCACAAATTAAATTGCTTCAAAGCTTTTCAGGAGTGAACTTAAAATAAAAATTAGCAATTCCTGTCCTCAACTTTAGGTTGTGGAAGCAACAGGCTCAACTATGAATAGTGATTATGAATAGAAGGCAAGAAAAACACACACACACACACACACACACACACACACACACAACTGAGCCATTGGCAAGAAAGTAGCTTTCAGTTTCTAGTTGTTTAGGAAAAAATATTGAGAATGCATCAAGGGAATCTATAACACCTGTTACATGAAGAAAAAAATGTACATTTAAAGTGTCTTAGGGAATTCCCTGGCAGTCCAGTGGTTTGGACTCCACGCTTCCACTGCAGGGGACACAGGTTCGATCTCTGGTTGGGGAACTAAGATCCCACATGCTGCATGGCACAGCCAAAAAAATTAAAATTGAAAGAAAATGCAATTAAATTCTTATCTAAAAAAAATAAGTGTCCTACCGTTTGTCCTTCAATACCGCCTTGTTCGTCAACTTTTGTTTCTTCCTCATGAACAGAGTTAGACTCATTTTCTTGTTCTTTATACTCTTCTTGGAGATCTTTGCTGACTGCTGCTTCTACACTCTTAACTTCGTCTTTGCCAAAGTAAGTTGCCGTGGAAGTGTGTTCTTGTGATGCTGTTGCAACAGGGCCTAATGGCGTGACATGATCATAGTGAGTATGTAGGAGTCGTAGAGCAATGTCAGATGTTGCTAATATCCTTGGAATTTCAAATCCAATTTGTGTCTCAGAGAATCTGATACTTCTGTACCTGTTAATTAATTTAACAAAAAGGATGAGGGTCTAGAAAATTCTATGTCTGTTGTAAGCTTATACCTAAGCAGTATTTCTCTCCACTTTAATTTCGCCACAGTTTTGAGTCCTGACCCATACTTGCTTTCTTTGCAGCATTTGGATCCAGTTGCTGATGTTACCTTCTCAAAACTCTCTCTTGGGATCCACGACTCTATACTCTTCTCCTCCATCTCTGGCAGCTCCTTCTCTGTTTCCTTTGTATGGTCTCCTTCCTAAGCATCCCTTAAACGTTGATGTTACTTGACTCTCCATCCCAAGCCCTTCTTTCTTCTCCCTCTACATACTCTCTCTGGATATTATTATTTCTATGACTTCAATTATTATTTATATTATCAGGAGTGTTTAACTTGAGTTCTGTGTTTCCTAGGGGAAGAAGCATCCCTGAATGAACTTTAAAAGGTCCAAAAATGCCCTTACATACGTGTGAGCATATGTAATAAAGTTCATAAGAGTCTACGACTCCCCAAAAGTTAAGAACTATCAATCTGTATGACTCTGCAAAATATGTCTCCAACTCAGATTTCTCTCAATGCTTTCAGACAGTTACACTTTGATGTGTCATAGGTACTTCAAACTCAACAAGTCCGACACTGAGCTCATCATACTGACCACGCCCTGCTCTCTCACCATCACCATCAAAGTAAAACAAAACTTGTTCTGCTTGCACTATTCCTTATCTTAGTAAAAGATACCATCTAATTCTCTTCTTAAGCCTGGGGAGTTAATACAGGGATATTCATTTTACTTTTCTTCTTTTAAAATTATACAGATAAATTTCCTTCATCCTTCTGGATATAACATATTTTACAATGAAAAAGGTTATATTAATATATTGACTCTGATTTAAACCAGAGTATTTTGTAGCAAATGTAACTTGGAAAATACTTTGTTCCTTACTTTTACTAAATATCAGAAATAAAATCCAATACTTTCCACTGTCATAGGACTAGTCTTTTCAGAGTTGGGACCACAACCTAGGCCTCCTCACTTTTATTCAGATCACTTTTTCCTAAAACTTGCTGCCATACTAACTCAATTATTTTGAAATGTTTGAGATAAAGCAGCAACCAAGTGATCGTGAATTGATCATTATCTCTATCATTCCTCAGAGTGATATTACTTTGTTGAAAATAATCAGGGAAACATCACTTAAATTATCTAAAAAATAATAAATATGAAAAGTATTCTTCTTTGAAAGTATTAACAGTTCACAAAAGATAATTTTTTAAAAAGTTTCAGATTGCCATGTAGAAAGCACCTACCACTTCTACTTTTTGGTGGGGAGGGAGGTTAAGTGGGTGAAAAGAAGAGGAAGACCCTGATATTTAGTCAGTGTATATTTGTGCTAGACACCACACTATGTATGACCTTTACATGTGTTAACATTTAATCCTCAGCCCAATCCTATTAAGTGATATAATCATCATTTTACTGTTGATATACTGAGGCATAACAAGGCTAAATAACTTGCCTAAGATAAATGGCAGGTCTCTGAGTCAAACCCCAGGTGGCTGACTTTCTAACATGGGTTTTTATAAGTATGCCATGCTGTAATGCAACAGGCATCTGCTTGGTCATGTGACTGTAATGTCTTCAGACCTACAGTATCACCCATGGGAATACCTTGGATTCTTCTTGAGGTTTGCCCATACATATAAAGTAACATTTTCATCTCGAATGACTTTTTCCATGTTTCCACTGTCCAGATCTGCTAAAGTACTAGCTTGCTGTAAGAGAAAAAGAAAACATTATTAAGATTAGAGGCCTCAAAAATTATGCAATTTAGATAAGTTATTTCATCACTTAGGTGTTGGATCCCCTTCAATATTAAAAGAGTAATTTGGGGACTTCTCTGGTGGTGCAGTGGTTAAGAATTCACCTGCCAGTGCAGGGGACACGGGTTTGATCCCTGTTCTGGGAAGGTCCCACATGCCGAAGAGCAACTAAGCCTGTGCGCCACAACTACTGAGCTTGCATTCTACAGCTCGCGAGCCACAACTACTGAAGCCCGTGCGCCTAGAGCCAGTGCTCCTCAACAAGAGGAGCCACCGCAATGAGAAGCCCGGCGCACTGCAACAAAGAGTAGCCCCCGCTCGCCGCAACTAGAGAAAGTCCACGCACAGCAACAAAGACCCAACACAGCCGAAAAGTAAATAATAATTAAAAAAGAAACCTTGAAAAAAAATAAAAATAAAAGAGTAATTTGGGTAAAAATAAGGTTCAATCAAAATAACAAAGAATTGTTTAAAAAAATTCTCTAAACAATAAAAACATATTTACTCAATTAAATGTGCTCCCCGTTTTCTACTCAGTTTCTCTTACAGTGTCTAAGGATTGAAGTTGCTTCTGTATTCCCAGGTAGCACTTGTGGATTACTCTTGGGTTACCCTTTTCAATTTTAACATTATTGTGACTTTTCATTTTAACTATATACATGCTTCTTTATCCTTACCTTATTAAAATGTAGATTATGCTACTGCAAAAGTTAGCCTATTTCTGAACATACAAAGTTTAGAAAACAAAATATCCAGATGAGTTTTGTGTTTTACTAGTCCAAGACTTGATAATCAACATTATACACACAATTTAAGGATGTTCTTAAGAATTCTTTTATGAAGACTAACATAGCTTGATGCCTATTGCTTAAGATATTAGCTCTTTCAAAGGGCTAAAATAAGTCAATATGTATTTGGTTCCTATAATGTAAAAATTTAAATGTACTGGGAGTTGAATTTATTGCTTGTTTCTTTTTTTAAGTGATTGTTCTGGGAATTCCCTGGTGGTCCAGTGGTTAGGACTCTATACTTCCATTTCATGAGGCACAGGTTCGATCCCTGGTGGGGGAAGTAAGATCCTGCAAGCTGTGCTAGTGTGGCCAAAAAAGAAAAAAAAAAAGAAAAGAAAAAAAAAATAAAAGTGATTGTTCTCCCACACTTTTTTTTTTCTGTGACATTAACTTTTTGAAGTGCCCAGGATAATTGCCTTGAAGAACTGTTCCACATTGTGAATTTATCTAGCTGTTTCCTCATGGTTTAACTTGTTCCTCTATTCCCTTTATTTTTTGTACACCGGAAGTTAGGTCTCGGTAGGTTTAATCAGATTGGATGAACAATTTTCGGCAAGAAGGCACAATAGGTAATGTTGTGTTCCTCACATTGCATACTATCAGGAGGCATATGATGTCCTACTGTTAACAATGTGGACTTGATCACTTAGTTAACGTGGTGACTACCCCCTAACTCCCCTTGCAAAGTACATTTATCCTAGTCAGTAAGTAATCTGTGGTCTAATACTTTGGCACTATGAGAATGTGTTCCTAAACTTTTCGCCTACTTATTGAGGTAGCCATTGATGATCCTTATCAATTATTACATTGGGGATTGAAAAATGGTTATTATTTTACTGATCATTCCTTCCACATTCATCAGGTAGTATTCTTCTGTAAAGAACTGTTCTCTCTACCCGCCACTCCACTTTCCCCTTTCCATTTTGGAATATCACTATAGACTCAATAATTTTTATTTTATTCAAGGTTCTATAATCCAGAGGTCCCCAACCTTGTTGGCACCAGGGACCGGCTTCGTGGAAGACAATTTCTGCATGGACTGGGGTGGTGCGGGGGAATGGTTCAGGCGGTAATGTGAGCGATGGGAAGCAATGGGGAGCGGCAGATGAAGCTTCGCTCGCTCACGCACCACTTACCTCCTGCTGTGTGGCCCCGTTCTTAACAGGCCACGGACCAGTACCAGTCCTCGACCCGGGGGTTGGGGACGCCTGCTATAATCAATTATAGTCATCATTCTTTCTGGTATTCAAATTATCCCCAACTTGATCAGTGGGAGCTTCTTTAAGCTAGTCCTGTCTCTTTGGCTACAACTCCATTAGTCTTTGAGTATTTACTTGTTTTCTAGCACAAGATAACTCAAACTCATCTTTCAATAATAACCTTATCTTTCACTTTTCCTGCCCCAAGCTCGAATCAGCCATTTACCACAATTAGACCTGGTTCCTTTTTATGGAATAAAAAGAAATCTGTTTCATACTGACATTTCCATTACAGATTTAACATTACGGTATTTTTTTCTAATCTTCTTTTCTTCTATATATCTTTTTTCTGTTAGAATAAAAATCTTGATTACTAATAATTATAATACATTTCCTTATTGACTTTTTCTTACCATATAGATAAAATAGCTGCAAAATTATAATATGAATATTACTGCCAAGAATAAACTTAACAATAAGCCTTCTTTACAGTTCTTTTTATAATTAGAACATATTCTACCAAGCCTATAAAGGTGATTGTGTTCTAGACCAAAAGAAACCAAGAGAGAAAATAGCCAAAAGCAAGGTGTGACCTTACATTGTTTTCTGATTTAAAAAACAAAACAAAACAAAAACAGCTATGGAAGATATTCATGGAATATTAGGGAAAATATAAATATGGACTGGATATTGGAATACATTATGGAATTATTATTAATTTTCTTAGGTATAATAATGGCTCTATGATTATTTGAATATTATCATTAATGCTAAGATATTTGGGAAAAACAGAGTGACTACCACTAATTGTAATCTTGTGTCAACTGATTTATTTAGAGTGTACAGAAAATAAAATATTCACAGTTGTTAAATCTGGATAAATACATGTGCCTTAAATTGTTCTACTGACTTTTCCATAACCTTTTAAATCTTCAAAAAAATAAAGGACACTGGGCTTTAAAAATTATATAATATAAAATCTTAACTCTTAAAAAAGTCAATGATAACATATAAAGCAAAATATCACACTTACTCTGAGAAGTATTTCTGTGGCTATGTTAAACTTAAGATGAAGGAGCTCTTGCAGTTCTAGAATTGATCCTTGGTACTGTATTATATTTTTCTCTTGCAAATCATATGATGGAGTTTCCAATAAAATTAACTTCAATTTATCAATTAACTATAAGTATAAGTAAAAATATAAAGTAAAAATTTACAATGAAAGTAATCTGACACACAAAGAAAAAGTGAAATGGGGGATGTTTTATCACTTTTGAATTGAGGAACACATCACCAGTAAAACGTATAAAAATATTTTCCTGTATTTATTCTATTATTTAAGATCCTGGAAAAATACAATATTTCCTCCCAAAACTCCACTATAAGAATTCTAGGGCTTCCCTGGTGGCGCAGTGGTTGAGAGTCCCCCTGCCGATGCAGGGGACACGGGTTCGTGCCCCGGTCCGGGAAGATTCCACGTGCCGCGGAGCGGCTGGGCCCGTGAGCCATGGCCGCTGAGCCTGTGCTCCGCAACGGGAGAGGCCACAACACTGAGAGGCCCGCGTACCGCAAAAAAAAAAAAAAAAAAAAAAAAAAAAGAATTCTATACTATGTGTAACAGAGCTGTCATTAGCGAGCTGATAGAGGAGGCACAGCTTGTCACTACTTAAGACTGTGGAACAATAGAAACAATAACAATATGAAGAGGATGAGGAGAGTGAGGAGAAAGAGGAAGAGGGGAGTCATGAACACTTACTGAACGCTTACTATTTGCCAGGAACTGTTCTAAATGCTTTACATGTTTTGATCCATTGCATCCTCATCATAACTCTATAAGGTAGGTACTGTTTATTGTGCCTATATTATAGACGAGGAAACTGAGGCAACCTGGTTCCACCAGTAAGGAGCTTGGAAGATGCCACTCAATCCTAACAAAAGCTGAACAGACTGAAAAACCAACCACTATTCTTTGATCCATAAAAGAGGGGAGGACACAGAGCAAATCCCTGTCCCCAAGATTGGAGAGACCTACAGGTGAACACAGGGAGTCAGTTTATCAGAGCAGAGTGTCAGGAGCAGAAACCACTGCAGGAACCAGTGCCAGGTCTGTAAACCCGAACTGTAAACGATGAATTGCTGAGAACTCAGGGTGGACAATTCTGAGTTAAAAACTCCCGGGGTGGGGGGCTTCCCTGGTGGTGCAGTGGTTAAGAATCCGCCTGCCAATGCACAGGACACGGGTTCAAGCCCTGGTCCGGGAAGATCCCGCATGCCACAGAGCAACTAAGTCCATGTGCCACAACTACTGAGCCCGCATGCCACAACTACTGAGCCCGCGTGCCACAACTGCTGAAGCCCGTGTGCCTAGAGCTCTGCAACAAGAGAAGCCACCGCTATGAGAAGCCCGCGTACCACAACGACGAGTAGGCCCCGCTTGGTGCAACTAGAGAAAGCCCATGCACAGCAACAAAGACCCAAAGCAGCCAAAAATAAATAAAAATAAAAATAAATTAAAAAAAAAATCCTCCCGGAGGATGAAGTCATGGGAGGGTGAGAGCCCATAGTATTGTGAGACTTACCTGCAGGAGCTCAACCACGTCCCCACAATAAATATGGGGGAAATAAATTCCCCCCCGATTCTGGCAGGAGGAGGGGGAAAGGAAGCATTTTGAAATATGACAGAGCACTCTGTTCTTAACAAGGCTTGATCTCAGGGGAAATTAATTAACTAGAGCCTAACCTGCTGGAATTTTATCAGGGCCTAACTCACCTGGGGGAAAGGAAATACCCAACTGCAGCTGGCTCTAGCATTCCCTCTCACCTAAGAGGGGATAAGAAAAATTAAAAACGCTTGTGAAGTTCACCATCCAGAGGCATAGGCTTACTTAAAGACAGACCTAATCACAAGACTACAGAACTCTTCCCCTCCCACAACCTGCCTCACCACCACATTACTAAAGGCTTATTTACAGCAGTTCTTTTTACCCAGTACATCATGTCTGGCTATCAAGAAAAAATTACAAGGCATACCAAAAGGTAAAAACCACAATTTGAAGAGACAGAGCAAACATCAGAACCAGACATGGCAGGATATTATAATGATCAAACCAGGAATTTAAAACACCTGTTTTTAATAGGCTAAGGGCTCTAATGGATAAAGTATTCAGCATGCAAGAATAGATGGGCGATGTAAAGCAGAGAGATGGAAATCCTAAGAAAGAACCAAAAAGAAATGCTAGAGATCGTAAACACTGCAACAGAAATGAAGAATGCCTTTGAAAGACTTACTCCTTAACTGGACACAGCTGAGGAAGGAATCTCTGAGCAAGAGGATTTATCAATAGAATCCTCAAAAGACCAAAAAGCAAAGAGAACAAGGACTTAAAAAAACAGAACAGAATATCCAAGGACCTCGGGACAACTACAAAAAAAAGGAAGCACACACATTATGGAAATACCAGAAGGAAAAGAAAAAGAAAGGAACAGAAGAAATATTTGAAATAATAATGACTGAGAATTTCCCCCAAACTAATGTCAGACACCAAACCACAGATCCAGGAGGCTCAGAGAACACCAAGCAAGACAAATGCCAAAAAGAAATCCTATTTAAGCATACCATTTTCAAAATACAGAAAATCAAAGATAAAGAAAAACTCCTGACAGCAGCTAAAAGGAAAAAAACACCTTACCTTTAGAGGAACAAAGTTAAGAATTATATCCAACTTCTCAGAAATCACACAAGCAGGAAGAAAGTGGAGAGATATTTAGAGTGTTGGGAGAAATTAAGGTACAGCATGATCAAGGAACAACTAATAAATAGCAAAATTTAATTTTGAACACTGACATAGAAAACATACAGAAAATTTCTAAATTAAGAGAGATAGCTGGGTAGTATGGGCTCAAGCCAGAAAGCTGGGCTTCCATCCTTGCCACCTCTTACCAGTGGTGTGATTTGGGACAAGTTATTTAACATCTCTGTGCCTTGCCTTCTTTGTTTGTAAAATGGGGATAACGGTGCATACCTCACAGGGTTATTGGGGGAATTCAGCAACAACATGAATAAACTGAACCAGGCTGAGAAAGCCTGGCATAGTAAATATTATAAAAGAGTTTGTCAAATAAATAAATTTGATAATTTGGAACTTGGTGTTTACCATGCGATCACTGCTATCCAATTCTTTCTGTTCGTCTTGTGGCTTCCTGCTTTAGTTTCCTATTATTATTGATTACTCTACTCATCTATCTCCTGTTTTGTTTCACTCATCCTTTTCTCATCTTCCCTACTATTCATTACTTCTGCTTCTGTATCCCACATTCATAACAGGAAGGTGTCACATCCAGCTCATCACTGGTGAACTTTAGTACTATTTCCTGCTGCCTTCCTGCTATTCAAAGAGCAGCAGATTCCTGGACCAGCATCACGCTATGGCAGCCTCCCTGGGAGAGAATATGCAATGGCAAGTATACTGTACGATGAATCCATTAGCATCCAAACACTTCATGGGAGGCTCTTTGGAGTCTTTGGAAAGTCAGAGTAATGCCCATCTAAGGTCTCATAGGGGACCATAAGCAAGTCACAACCAGTTTCTTCATATGTAAAATGAATCTCATAAGCTTGTTTTCCAGATTAAATTAGGCGAGCAAGTTATGACCTTAAGAGTCTGGAGTTATTCCATTTTATAGCAACATGGAGAAGAAGTAAACCACAGTGACAAGAAGCACAACATGGCAGAAATGGAAACAAAAAGCATTAGAGGATAAAAGGACCAAGAGGAGTGAATTCCTTCTAGTTTCTAATATTATGCAGGTGTGTCTAAGTGTGGATTCCTTTCTTTGTATCCTAACTTGGGATTTGTTGGGTTTCTGAGGATTCTGGAAAATGGTCAGCCACTATCTCTTTGAATATTGTCTCTCCCTCCTTCTATGTCTCTCTGCCTCCTTCTGGTACTCCTTGTCAATATACATTTAGTCCTTTTTGCTCCATCATACATGCCTGTTAACTACTCTTTGATATTTTTCATCTCTTTATCTCTCTGCGCTGTATTCTGATAAATTCTTCACTCTAACTCCTGACTCACTCACTATTAAGAATTCTCAGTAGAGACATTTTTGTTTTCCCTTCATTAGGCTAAACGTGAGCCAATCAAGCTCTTATCATCCCCCTTTGCAAAGCAGGTTTTCCCCTATTTATCCACATTACCTTTTTGAGGCTCCTAGCCATAAAAGCGTCTCTGATCCAACTTGCTACCTTCCTTGTACCCTAGGCTTTGCCTCCTGATTTCCCTTTAAACCAGTGCTAAGCCACCAGGGGTTAACAAATAGACACTCTCTGGGAGGCCACTGACTTTGAGACTTGCCCACTTTTCTGAATTGTTTTATGGCCTCCAAGATTCTCCTCTGCCTTCTTTTGAGCTAGGCAATGGATTTAAATGTCGTTAAATTTTTTTCCCTAGCATTTTTAAGTGCATTTGTAATGTGGTAGCTCCTCAGGTTAGCCTATCCATTCTATTTGCAGAAACAGAAGGTAGGATATTCCTATTCATCTTTGTACTTCCAGTGCTTAAAAGAGGTGCCTGGCTCATAGTTAACATTAAAAAAAACATGTGTAGTGAATCACTGAATAGTGCACAATTCTGGCTGAGGATAAAATCATACTTTTTTGCACTCGAGTTATCTACGTAAATGGATGCAACTTGATATTTTCTTGAATCAGATATACATACAGTTACTATTTCAAATTTATGTTAGGCTGATCTTACCTAAGGTGGCAAGAGGTTTTTAGGAGTGGCAAAAATAAAAAAGAAAACAAAAAGATGAGCAAATAATGTTTCTCCACAGCCAAGGAAGTAGTAGTGTTATTAACTGAAAAATACTTTATTTAATTTATTTCTATTTTTAGAGTCAATATCAGACAATTGTAATTTACATAATTTAAAATTACAGAATAATACTTAAATACTTACCTTTAGCACTAGTTTACTCTTCACGGCCACTGCCTCAAAAGTCTCATTGGTTTCCTCTTTCCACAAGCTAATAAAAGTATTAATTTCTTGGGATATTGAAGGATCAGGACTCCCATCACATTGAATGTAGTGTTTCCACTGTGGAATAAAAATGTTTGAAGGTTCACACTGATGAAAATTCAACCAAAGATTAAATTAATTCTTTTTTGAAGCTTATAACCTTGTTTTCCATATTAGGCAAAAAGCATATTATGACTTTAGTTACTTGAGATATCTCTAAAATAACCAAATTCCTCTTCATCAAAATAATTTAAAAGCCTCAATATTTCAAATAAATAGAAATTCTATTTATTGTCATATTTTTATTTTTAAAAAAGTATTCATGAGTTGATTTAGTTTTGCTTTCCTCTCTAATCCTATAGCTCCTGTATGTACAAAAGCCAACACTTGAGCTAATTTCTACTTCTCAAATGACTACTAATTGTTAACTGCCACCGTCATTTTAGTATTAGTCCTTCCATTCATTTTGTAGTCTATGCAAATTCTACATTTGTAATCATATTGTACTTACAATTTTTTTGCTTTAAATTATACTATAATCTTTTGCCATATTATTACAGTTTTTCTTTTTTATCCTGATAATTATCTACATTGTTTCCAAAGTTAGGCTGTTTTGAGCAACACTAGATTGCCTTAGGCTCAAACTTTTTATATTTTAATTTAGGATAATTTCCTCAGTATAGATTCCCCCAAATTAAATCAGAGTAAAAGGATACAAAAATTTCAAGGATCTTATAACTGACAAATAGATTTCTTCAGAGCTATATGAATTTACTTTGCTACAAGCAATATGAGAGAGATTTGTCAGATTAGAGATTTTTTTATAGACAAATTTAAAGTTTCTTGTTATTTAAACAGATATTGGATTATAACTCCCTCTTGTGGTACAAAAGTATTAGCTAAATAAATAAAATCAGTCTTACCTTAGAAAGCAATCTACTGTCTCGTTTCAATTTCTCTGCTTCAGGAAAACATGCCTCTAATAAATAAAGTTCTTCAAGCTCTTCATTTCTTCTTTCTAGATCCTGTTTCGTGGGGATAGATACTTTGATATCTTAATTTCAGCTTTGTGTTTCATAAGTAGCACCTAAAATTTACTTGACAAGTATTTAATTTCAAGATGAATACTACAATCAGTTTAAATGTAACTGATATTTCCAAAAGTTTTCATCTGGAACAGCGGTGTGCGAAGTGTGATCTGCAGACTCCTGGTGGGTCCCCCAAACTTTTTCAGGATCTGTGAGGTCAAATCTATTTTAATAATAATACTAAGACTTTATTTGCTTCTTTTGCAGTGTACACATTTGCAAGATGGTGTAAAACTGCGGGCGCCTTAGCTCAAATCAAGGCATAAGCTACACTAGTGGTCATATTCTTCGGGGGAGAGGGGTGATAGCAGTCAGTTTCACATGAGAATGATCTGATGAAGAAGTGAAATTTATTAATTTTATTAGATGTCAAACCTTAAGTATATGTCTTTTTAATATTCCGTGTGATAAAATGGGAAGTATGCATAGAGCACTTCTGCTACATAACGAACGACAATGCTATCTTCAGAAATAAACGTTTATGCAACTATTTGAGTATTCTGGCAGACATTCTGTCAAAATGAATGAATTGAGCATGTCTCTTTCAGGAAACAACCCAAAGTATTTGTTGCCAGTGATAAAATTCAACCTTTCAAATAAAAATTTGAATTTTAGAAAACCTATATCCACCACTAGGGAGCCTGACAGTTTCCCAATCCTTAAAAGCTTTTCTGATTTGACTGGAGATGATACTAATGTATGTGATTTTTTTGTTTTTGGATAATGAATGATAAAAATGTGCCAACATTTGGAAGCAAATAATTCAGTGAACCAATTTTTTCCAAGCAATCAATGCATGATATTGCAAAATCATGCATGGATACAAGATCTACTCAAAGTGTAAGAACAGATCAAGGTTTTAGTATAATAGAGTATGTAAAGTTCGTTGATTTGGTTTCAGATTCCACATTAAGGTGCTACCACCTATCTAGTTTCAGTATAGTATCAAAGAAGAATATCCACAATTATCTGAAAGGCTGTTACAACATTCGTCCTTTTTCCAACTACCTATCTGTGTGAGGCCAGATTTTCTTCACATACTTCAGTCAAAACAACACATTGTAACAGATGGAATGATGAAGTAGGTATGAGATCCAGTTGTCTTCTGTTAAGTCAGAGATAAAAATATAAACAATGCCACTTATTTCCCTAATTAAAAAAATATATATATAAGTGTGGTGATGGATGTTAACTAGACTTATTGTGGGATCATTTCACAATATATACAACTATCGAATCATTATTTTGTACACCTAAAACCAATATAATTTTAAATGTCAATTATACTTCAATAAATATATATACTGTAATTGTTTTTTAAATATGTTAATACATTTACTTTTTATTCATGTTTATGTTTAACAATGTTTAATCTCTATTAATATAATAGGTGTTTTTAAGTTTCTGTTTTAACTTCTAATATAGTAAATATTGATAAACATAAACAAAAACTCCTTGGGGATCTTCACTTTTTAATAGTAATGAGGTTTTGTCCTGAGATTAAAATATCACAGAACTACTGATCCAATAATGAAATATTCTGGTGAAAAAGAGAAGTGAAATTTTAAAAGGAGAGGTAAAATTTGAACATTTTTTGGTCCCTATTTAATTATCTATACGACAGATTGAGAATAATAACTTAATGGTTACAAGCATGGGCTCTGAAGCAAGACTACTTCTGTCTAAGTCCTGGCTCTGAAATTTATTAGCTGCTTAATCTCTCTATTCACCAATTTCCTGATCTGTGAAATGTGGGTAATAATTTACCCACCATAATTTTATGGTAGGATAAAATGAATTAAACCAGTTCATATAGGCCTAAATATTACTGGTAGCTATGGGGGAGAATGACGTTAAATGGCCAAACAGATCTGATAGCCACATAGTTTGTCTTCAGTAATAATAGCATTAATGTTTATTTACTTTTGCTTCAAGTTTTCGCAATTTTTCTTTCTCAGTTCGTTGTATCTCAAGTCTTTCCATTTCTTCTTTTTCGTATTTCACACGGGCTTCCTCTAAAGAACAACAACAAAAGAAATTTTTAGTCTGTTTTTAAGCACTTAAAATTATTTCAAATATTTAAGATGTAGTAATGGTGGAATATTTGATAGAAGTCACAACCTTTACTGTGTGGTAGAAATAAAACTGCTAGATTTCTTTCAAAAAAGTAACATGACTCTCGGACTTCCCTGGTGGCGCAGTGGTTAAGAATCCGCCTGCCAATACAGGGGACACGGGTTCATGCCCTGGTCCAGGAAGATTCCACATGCCCCGGAGTAACTAAGCCCATGCACCACAACTACTGAGCCTGCGCTCTAGAGCCCGCAAGGCACAACTACTGAGCCCGCGTGCCACAACTGCTGAGCCCATGTGCCACAACTACTGAAGCCTGTGTGCCTAGAGCCTGTGCTCTGCAACAAGAGAAGCCACTGCAATGAAAAGCCTGCACACTGCCACAAAAAGTAGCCCCTGCTCTCCGCAACTAGAGAAAGCCTGTGCACAGCAATGAAGACCTACAAAAATAAATAAATTAAAATAAATTAAAAAAAAAAAAGTAACATGACTCAAAATTTCTGGCTCACAATGATATTTCTCTTCTCCAAAAAGTTTGTAGCAATCCAATAATGATTTTAATCAATGAAAAATGACAAATCTATCATGGGTAATTAAGAGGTAAAATCTTCAGAAGATTTCCATAATCTTGTGACATCTACATTATCGGAAGTAACTATCTTTTTTTTTTTTTTTTTTTTTTTGGGGAAAGCATAATAAACTTTCCACAACTCTTCTATTTCAAAACAGCCTTCTTTAGCCTAAATACTTAGTTTTCCATATGGATTTTGATAAATATACTATTTCAAAGGCCCTGTACATTTATTTTTAAAATTTGTTCCCAGTTATTTTCGGACTCTCAACCACTGCGCCACCAGGGAAGCCCAGAAGTAACTATCTTAATCTTCCCTTGCTTTCACTATTAAAAAACAAAATATGAAATATATGTTGAAGAATATGAGTTTAACCCAATATAATAAAACATTCACCAAGATGTAGATCCTGATACTGTATTATTATGAGTCACCTAAAAAAGATTTATATGATTATACATTAAAAAATCAACATGGAAACTAAGAACAGACATTTAAAACCTGAATCTGAATCAACCAATGTTCTTCATGCTAAAAGCTACAGCCATCTGAAATATTCAGATTTTTTTTAAACATCTTTATTGGAGTATAATTGCTTTACAGTGTTGTTAGTTTCTGCTTTATAACAAAGTGAATCACTTATACATACACATATATCCCCGTATCCCCTCCCTCCTGCGTCTCCCTCCCACCCTCCCTATTCCACGCCTCTAGTTCACGACAAAGCACTGAGCTGATCTCTCTGCTATGCAGCTGCTTCCCACTAGCTATTTTACATTTGGTAGTGTATATATGTCAATATTACTCCCTCACTTCGTCCCAGCTTACCCTTCCCCCTCCCCGTGTCCTCAAGTCCATTCTCTACGTCTGTGTCTTTATTCCTGTCCTGCCCCTTGGTTCATCAGAACCATTTTTTTTTTTTTAGATTCCATACACATGTGTTAGCATATGGTATTTGTTTTCTCTTTCTGACTTACTTCACTCTGTATGACAGACTCTAGGTCCATCCACCTCACTACAAATAGCTCAATTTCATTTCTTTTTATGGCTGAGTAACATTCCATTGTATATATGTGCCACATCTTTATCCGTTCATCCATCGATGAACACTTAGGTTGCTTCCATGTCCTGGCTACTGTAAATACTGCTGCAATGAACATTGTGGTACATGACCCTTTTTGAATTATGGTTTTCTCAGGGTATACGCCCAGTAGTGGGATTGCTGGGTCATATGGTAGTTCTATTCAGATTTTTAAAGTCACTTTTTATTATTTTAAATGACCAAATTTTCATTAATTTCTTGCTAGTGTATATTCCCCATATTTAATTTGAGTTTCAGAATTCTTCCTGCACAATCAGTACCAATGCCAATTTAATCAATAAGTATAAACATCTTATACTTAATTTAATTAAGATAGGGTTGCCATATTTAGCAAATAAAAATATAGGATGCTCAGATGAATTTGAATTTCAGACAAACAATGGACTCTTTTTTTTGGTTCAAGTATATCCTAAACATTGCATGAGGCAAATTATCCCAAATTATCCACTGTTTGTCTGAAATTCAAATATAACTGGGCATCCTGTATTTTAACTGCCAACTCTCCTTCAAGATATATCTGAA
Organism: Lipotes vexillifer; assembly: GCF_000442215.2. NCBI lineage: Eukaryota > Metazoa > Chordata > Mammalia > Artiodactyla > Lipotidae > Lipotes > Lipotes vexillifer. The sequence continues at coordinate 1,610,083 of NW_006770652.1, forward strand.
AATGATTGGCGTGTACTAACAGAAATTTCTGGGTACCCTTTAAATAGTAAATAGCTATTATAAAACAGATTAAATTCAAAAAATTAAAAATTTTGAAAACTGTTTTTAAAAAGTACTGACTGGATGACAGAAATACTGTCAAATATTGTCAGTATTACCTGCATGTGACAATAGTTACCACTGTGTGTTTTATACCTTCCCCCTTTTGTCGTTTCTCCTCCTCCTCTTGTAGCTGCTTCAAACGGTCGGCTTTGGTGATTCTCTTTTTCTTACTGCCAGACTTAATAAAGGCCACAATTTTTAAAAAGGTTATTCACATGTACTCAAATTACTTAAAAACACATATCCCTCAACTAGCAATTATGAAAAACACTTTTACTTTCATGAATCCAGTCTTCTACTCATTCAAATAAGACTGCCTATTAAGTGCAAAGCCTTGACTCAGTGCCTTGAGGACAAAGTATGGAAACAAGTAGGAAAATTAACATATAAATTATTCAAAGGCAAGAGTGACAGTGACAAGTATATACAATTTAATTCTCTCATTTTCAGTTTTCACATCTTTAAAGTGGTGCTAAATAAAACCTCATTTCATTTTTGTAAGGATTAAAATAAAACATATGTAAAAATATCTTTAACACTGCTACATGTCTATAAAAATTAAAGATATTTTTATGACTAACAGATATAGAGTTATTTTGCAAGTTTGGAGTAAGGCCAAATTGTTGTCAACAGCTGGGATCAAGTAAAATTTTTATAGAGTATCTAGTATTAAAGTTTGTGCCCAAAAGATTTTAACATTCAGATATGAGAGGAAGATACTCCAAGGGGGAAAGGCAGGCATAAGATATGGAGTTGGGAGCGCACTGGATAGGCCCTAGGAAAACCCCAAGAAGAGGTAATGATGGACATGAGAATGGAAAAGAAGGTTGGAGCCTATGCTGTAGAGATTGGACATCACGCTAAAAGAATTGGAAACCCCCTAAAAGTTTTCCAGGTCTGTGGCTATTATCTGGAAAATAAACCTGGTGTTAGGGGCAAAAACGATTGTAAAGATGATACATTTTGGCTACTATTAACAATAATTAATAAAGTCATGACAATGGAAATGCAGATGGGGGATGGATCCAATAAATATTTTATAAGCGAAGTTATTTGATAATGATTAAAACTGGAGTCATGGAGAGGAAGGAGTCAGAAAAATCAAAAAAGAAGAATAGTCCAGAAGATGCAAATTTGAAAGAGAAACTGTTTAGAGAAATTTAATTAGTACGAAGTGCTGGTGGAGCATCAAGGCAATGCTTGCAGGCTTTGAAACTGAAGAACTGAGATGTAGCCAAGAGATCAGGGCTACAGAATACAGATTTGAGAACTATCTTGGTGATGACCGCCTCCCTTCCATTTTCCCTAAGGGAGAGTACGGAAAGAGACGTGCACCATCTAAATTTAGGAATCAATTGAGTGGTTAATCCTAGGGATACATAGACTCTTGGATGACCACCTGCTCTTTTTGGCTCACCTACTGCAGGATGCTCCACTGGAGTCTCCAATACATTAGCCTATCACTTTTTCACTGTTCATTAACCCCCGCATACTGTCACTTCTTCCTTACCCTGGTTAGATTTCACAGTTCATCACATAATCACTAACTTATATATCTCTGCCTCCCCTATTTTCCTCTCCCTCTGAGAAGCTCAGCCGGCAAATTCCTAGTTCTGGTTAAACCCAACTCTCCACTTATTCTGAGCTAGCAATAGGAGCAGCTGGACCTTGCCAGAGAAAACTACATGAGCTCAAATTTGTGAGCACACATTTTAAACAGGCTCTAGGCACCAAACAGCATTCCTATTGCTATTTCATTCTCTTCACTCTTCCAAAATCCTCTCCTCTTTCTTACTCTCAGCTGTTGACTTTACCTCTTACATCACTAGAAACTTTTAAGAATACGCTACTTTACACACCAGATCTTTTAATCTACCTCTATCTTTGTCTCCCTTCCTGTTACACTGGATGAACTGGATGTACCTTCTGGTATATAAGTCTGAATCCACCACTTTTACACTAGATCCTATCCCTTATTGCCTATATAAGACTTGGGTCCTGTAATTAACACCTCTTGTTATTCACAGATCTCTCCCTCCCTGGATTTCACATCCGTCTTCCTCTTTTGCTCCAATGCTGTTACCCTTTATATTAGACTGCCTAAAAGGAGTTGCCCACTGCTTTCACGTCGCCATTTTCTGCATGCCCCATTCTAATCAGGCTTTCATTTTTATTGTTCCATTGAAACCTCTCTTGTCATGGAACCTTAAGATGGCCACGTTTCCAATGACAATGGCCAGTTTTCGGCCCTCATTTTACTCATCTGTTATCATCATTTGACGAAGTTTTCTTCTTCCATCTTGAAATATTTTCTTCATTAGGCCTTCAGGTCGGTACTATCTGATTTTGCTTCTTCCTTCCTTCTTAGACTTCTGGTTTCTCCTCCTCAGACGTAGTTGATTAGTAACTTTAAAAACTATTTGTTCATATAGTCCCTAAAAGGATTTTGAAAAGCTATGTACCCCCTTCACACATTTTTAAGTTGACATTGAAAACTTTTTACCACAAGTTTAAATAACTTCAAATGTTGTACTTTCTAGTATATAATAGATAAAAGAAAACTTTTACATCACTCCTTTAAATATATCCATCACTATTTAAAATATATCCAATGGATCCATCGATACATACTACAGTGATTTGACGGCCAATATCAAATAAAAAAATATGAACAAGCTTTTCTTTAATAAAAATTTTAATCCTTTTCTCTTTGAATTCATATTTCCATTCCACTTCCCCCACAGAATCTTATCCTAGTGTAATACACTTGAACAACTTTTGTTGATCTTCCTATCATATTTATGTTATAAATATATGTATGAAATTTTTAATTTCCTTGACTCTAAGTTTCTAAGCAGTACAAATTTTGCTCTGGATTGAGTTAATTTTATAATCATTTTTGGTAGACAATTGAACAAAGCAACATTTTATATTACAAATTTTGATAGGTAAATATTAAAACATAAAAAGTAAAATTTTACTAGATATGCGCCTTTTGATGAGATTGTTGGGTTTTTTCATTTTCCTGGTCAGTTCACGATCCAAGGATAAATGTTAGCTATTGCTGAATGAAACAAGGATTCAGACAGATTCTATTTTAATTTTTATAGCTATAAGAAATGAAAAATTTGGTTTATATTACAAAGCCTATGGGAATAGGTTTGTTACAGCTGTATCGTGCAGTTCTTTGAATTCTTTCCACAACATATGCCAAAAATTATATTGACTTACCAAAAAAATTACTCCTAGAGATAATCACTGATATTTGTAATGTCCTTCTTGTTTTTCTTTAAAGTTTTATTACATATGTATATATTCCTAAACAATAGTTTTCTTACCTTTGAATTTCTTCATAAATCCAATTATACTTTATGGATACAACTGTAATTTACTTATTTACTTATTGTCATAAAATATACACAACATAAAATTTACCATTTTAAGCGTTTTTTAGTGTGCAGGTCAATGGCATTAAGTATATTCACATTGTTGTACAACCATAACCTCCACCAAACTCCAGAACTTTTTCATCATCCCAAACCGAAACCCTGTATCCATTACACATTAATTACCCTTCTGCCCCCAACCCAGCACCTATCAATCACCATCCTACTTTTTGTCTTTATGAGTTTGACTACTCTAGATATTTCCTATAGGTAGGATAATACAATATTTGTCCTTTTGTGTGATTTACTTCTTTAGATACAAATTATGGTTTGTAAGATTCACCCAAGGGGGGGATATAGCAGTAGCTGTATATTTTCACTGCTGAATAGTAACTCATTAATTTATTTATCCATTCTTCTACTGATTAACATTGGATGGTTTCTAGTTTACTATCATGAATAATGCTGCTATAAACCTTTGAGAGATGTATCCTGATGTCCACACAAGAATTTCTCTACAATGTATACCTAGAAGTAAAACTGGTGGGTATGCGCATTTTCAATGTTGTTGAAGCTGAGTTTTCTAAAGTAATTATTCCAATTTACACTCTCATAATCATTATCCTAGTCAATATTTGTTAATTTCAGTATTTTCCTTCTCTGGCAGTTTTTTGTTTATTTAAAATATAGATACTTCTATCAGGCTAAAGAGGTGCCCTTTAAGCTATTAAATGGTAAGGCATAGTAACTGAATTTTTAACTCCAACTAATTGTATTCATTTAATTTCTTACATTAAACCAATTCTGCCCCCCTGGAATAAGCTGAATTGGGTCATGATTTATTATTATTCTATATACTTCCAAGTGAGCTTGCTAACATTTTGTTCAGACATTTTGTATTTATGTTCATGAATGGGCTTCAATTTTCCTTTCTCATGCTATTCCCAGGCTACCCAGGTAACTCAAAATTAATTAGAAATGTTTCCTCTTTTTTCATGCTCTAGAAGGATTTGTATAAAAGTGAAATAGGGCTTCCCTGGTGGCGCAGTGGTTGAGAGTCCGCCTGCCGATGCAGGGGACATGGGTTCGTGTCCCAGCCCGGGAAGATTCCACATGCCGCGGAGCGGCTGGGCCTGTGAGCCATGGCTGCTGAGCCTGCACGTCCGGAGCCTGTGCTCCACAATGGGAGAGGCCACAACAATGAGAGGCCCGCGTACCGCAAAAAAAAAAAGTGAAATAATTTATCTTTGAATGAAGAACTAGCTAACAAAGACCTACAGACCTAGAATTTTCTTTCTGGGAAAAATTTTAACCACTGATATAATTTCTTAAATAATTATAGGACTATTCAGGTTTTCTACTTTTTTTAAAAAATTTTTTTTATTTTTTTAATTTTCATATGCTTTAGCACTAATAAAATATTTGTTATTCAGTTTATAAATTAATAGAAATGAAATATCTCTTAAAATGGTCTGATAAACAATTTATGAAACATAGCAGAGATACACTTTAAAATTATTAAAGAATAAAATAGAAATTTAAAAAGGAATGATATAAAGTTACATAGACTCTGGAGCTGGAGGAATCAGGCTGCCTGACTTCAGACTATACTACAAAGCTACAGTAATCAAGACAGTATGGTACTGGCACAAAAACAGAAAGATAGATCAATGGAATAGGATAGAAAGCCCAGAGATAAACCCATGCACATATGGTCACCTTATCTTTGATAAAGGTGGCAGGAATATACAGTGGAGAAAGGACAGCCTCTTCAATAAGTGGTGCTGGGAAAATTGGATAGGTACATGTAAAAGTATGAGATTAGATCACTCCCTAACACCATACACAAAAATAAGCTCAAAATGGATTAAAGACCTAAATGTAAGGCCAGAAACTATCAAACTCTTAGAGGAAAACATAGGCAGAACACTCTATGACATAAATCACAGCAAGATCCTTCTTGACCCATCTCCTAGAGTAATGGAGATAAAAACAAAAATAAACAAATGGGACCTAATGAAACTTCAAAGCTTTTGCACAGCAAAGGAAACCATAAACAAGACCAAAAGACAGCCCTCAGAATGGGAGAAAATATTTGCAAATGAATCAACTGACAAAGGATTAATCTCTAAAATTTACAGGCAGCTCATGCAGCTCAATAACAAAAAAATAAACAACCCAATCCAAAAATGGGCAGAAGACCTAAATAGACATTTCTCCAAAGAAGATATACAGACTGCCAACAAACACATGAAAGAATGCTCAACATCATTAATCATTAGAGAAATGCAAATCAAAACTACAATGAGATATCATCTCACACCAGTCAGAATGGCCATCATCAAAAAATCTAGAAACAATAAATGCTGGAGAGGGTGTGGAGAAAAGGGAACACTCTTGCACTGCTGGTGGGAATGTGAATTGGTTCAGCCACTATGGAGAACAGTATGGAGGTTCCTTAAAAAACTACAAATAGAACTACCATATGACCCAGCAATCCCACTACTAGGTATATACCCTGAGGAAACCAGAATTCAGAAAGAGTCATGTACCAAAATGTTCATTGCAGCTCTATTTACAATAGCCCGGAGATGGAAACAACCTAAGTGCCCGTCGTCGGATGAATGGATAAAGAAGATGTGGCACATATATACAATGGAATATTACTCAGCCATAAAAAGAAACGAAATTGAGCTATTTGTAATGAGGTGGATAGATCTAGAGTCTGTCATACAGAGTGAAGTAAGTCAGAAAGAGAAGGACAAATACCGTATGCTAACACATATATATGGAATTTAAGAAAAAAAAAATGTTATGAAGAACCTAGGGGTAAAACAGGAATAAAGACAGAGACCTACTGGAGAACAGACTTGAGGATATGGGGAGGGGGAAGGGTGAGGTGTGTTAGGGCGAGAGAGAGACATGGACATATATATACTAACAAACGTAAGGTAGATAGCCAGTGGGAAGCAGCCGCATGGCACAGGGAAACCGGCTCGGTTCTTTGTGGCTGTCTGGAGGGGTGGGATAGGGAGGGTGGGAGGGAGGGAGACAAAGAGGGAAGAGATATGGGAACATATATATATGTATAACTGACTCACTCTGTTATAAAGCAGAAACTAACACACCATTGTAAAGCAATTATACCCCAATAAAGATGTTAAAAAAAAAAAAAAAGTTACATAGACTCAAGATACTCATTTATTTTCCAAATAAAATTTGACAAACTAAAATCTTATTAATATGTGAACATAGATAATGTAATTTTGCTTTTTTTTTAATATTTTATTTATTTAGTTAGTTTTTTTTAACATCTTTATTGGGGTACAATTGTTTTACAATGGTGTGTTAGTTTCTGCTTTATAACAGAGTGACTCAGTTATACATATACATATGTTCCCATATCTCCTCCCTCTTTGTC
>NW_006770652.1:1619941-1626016 GCF_000442215.2 Lipotes vexillifer
ATGGTTGTTAGTATTTGCCTTATGTATTGAGGTGCTCCTATGTTGGGGGCATAAGTATTTACAATTGTTATATCTTCTTCTTGGATCGATCCCTTAATCATTATGTAGTGTCCTTCTTTGTCTCTTCTGATAGTCCTTATTTTAAAGTCTATTTTGTCTGATATGAGAATTGCTACTCCAGCTTTCTTTTGGTTTCCATTTGCATGGAATATCTTTTTCCATCCCCTTACTTTCAGTCTGTATGTGTCTCTAGGTCTGAAGTGGGTCTCTTGTAGACAGCATATATATGGGTCTTGTTTTTGTATCCATTCAGCCAATCTGTGTCTTTTGGTGGGAGCATTTAGTCCATTTACATTTAAGGTAATTATCGATATGTATGTTCCTATTCCCATTTTCTAAATTGTTTTGGGTTCGTTATTATAGGACTTTTCCTTCTCTTGTGTTTTTGTCTAGAGCAGTTCCTTTAGCATTTGTTGTAAAGCTGGTTTGGTGGTGCTGAACTCTCTCAGCTTTTGCTTGTCTGTAAAGGTTTTAATTTCTCCATCAAATCTGAATGAGATCCTTGCTGGGTAGAGTAATCTTGGTTGCAGGTTTTTCTCCTTCATCACTTTCAGTATGTCCTGCCACTCCCTTCTGGCTTGTAGAGTTTCTGCTGAGAGATCAGCTGTTAACCTTATGGGGATTCCCTTGTGTGTTATTTGTTGTTTTTCCCTTGCTGCTTTTAATATGCTTTCTTTGTATTTAGTTTTTGACAGTTTGATTAATATGTGTCTTGGCGTATTTCTCCTTGAATTTATCCTGTATGGGACTCTCTGTGCTTCCTGGACTTGATTAACGATTTCCTTTCCCATATTAGGGAAGTTTTCAACTATAATCTCTTCAAATATTTTCTCAGTCCCTTTCTTTTTCTCTTCTTCTTCTGGAACCCCTATAATTCGAATGTTGGTGCGTTTAATGTTGTCCCAGAGGTCTCTGAGACTGTCCTCAGTTCTTTTCATTCTTTTTTCTTTATTCTGCTCTGCAGTAGTTATTTCCACTATTTTATCTTCCAGGTCACTTATCCGTTCTTCTGCCTCATTTATTCTGCTATTGATCCCATCTAGAGTATTTTTCATTTCATTTATTGTGTTGTTCATCATTGTCTGTTTCATCTTTATTTCTTCTAGGTCCTTGTTAACTGCTTCTTGCATTTTGTCCATTCTATTTCCAAGATTTTGGATCATCTTTACTATCATTATTCTGAACTCTTTTTCAGGTAGACTGCCTATTTCCTCTTCATTTGTTAGGTCTGGTGGGTTTTTATCTTGCTCCTTCATCTGCTGTGTGTTTTTCTGTCTTCTCATTTTGCTTATCTTACTGTGATTGGGCTCAGCTTTTTGCAGGCTGCAAGTTCGTAGCTCCCGTTGTTTTTGATGTCTGTCTCCAGTGGCTAAGGTTGGTTCAGTGGGTTGTGTAGGCTTCCTGGTGGAGGGGACTAGTGCCTGTGTTGTGGTGTATGAGGCTAGATCTTGTCTCTCTAGTGGGCAGGTCCATGTCTGGTGGTGTGTTTTGGGGTGTCTGTGGACTTATTATGATTTTAGGCAGCCTCTCTGCTAGTGGGTGGGGTTGTGTTCCTGTCTTGCTATATGGTTGGCATAGGTTGTACAGCACTGTAGCTTGCTGGTCGTTTAGTGAAGCTGGGTGCTGGTGTTGAGATGGAGATCTCTGGGAGATTATCGTCGTTTGATATTATGTGGGGCTGGGAGGTCTCTTCTTGACGAGTGTTCTGAAGTTGGCTCTCCCACCTCAGAGGCAGAGTCCTGATTCCTGGCTGGAGCAGCAAGAGCCTTTCATCCACTCGGCTCCTCAGCAGGTGCAGACTTTTCCCCGGACTCCCTCCCGGCTAGCCGTGGCGCACAGCCCTTCGGGCTATGTTCAAGTCGCCAACCCCAGTCCTCTCCCTGAGCTCTGACCGAAACTCTCTACTTCTTCATGAAACAGTGTGAGAAGGTTTTTTTTTCTATTTGTCTAATTCATCTAAATTTTCTAATTTATTGGCATATAAAGCTGTTCAAATTATGTCATTTATTGTTAAAGTCATGTCTCTCTTTTCATTCCTAATACAGGCATACCTTGGAGATACTGTGGGTTTGATTCCAGACCACCACAGTAAAGTGGTGGAATATTGCAAGTCATAAATTTTTTGGTTTCCCAGTGCATATAAAAGTTATGTTTACACTATACTGTAGTCTATTAAGTGTACACTAGCACTGTGTCTAAAAAAATATACATACCTTAATTTAAAAATACTTTATTGCTAAAAAATGCTAAATATCATCTGAGCCTTTAGCAAGTCATAGGGTTTGAAATACTGCAAGAATTACCAAAATGTGACACAGAGACACGAAGTGAGCAAATGCTATTGGAAAAATGGCACAGATAGACTTGCTCAACACAAACCTTCAATTTGTAAACAATGCCATATCTGTGAAGTGCAATAAAGCAAGGCACGATAAAATAAGGAATGCCTGTATTGATTATTTACGCCATTTGTTCTTTCTGATAAAATTTACCAGAAAACTGTCAATTTTATCAGTATTTTCAGAGAAATAAATTGTGGCCTATTTGTTCATTCAACTATTTTAAGAAATACTGAGAGTCTAATATATGATAGGTATTTGAGATATATCAGTAAACAGAAATCCTTGTCTTAATGAACTTATATTCAAATGGGAAGAGAAAGACAAAAACAATAAACAAACAATTTAAAACTAATGTTTAAAATTGAGGACTAGTTGATTTACAGTATTAAGCTTCAGGTATACAACATAGTGATTCACAATTTTTAATGATTATACTCCATTTATAGTTATTATAAAATATTGGCTATATTCCCTGTGCTGTACAATATATCTCTGTGGTACAATAAACAAAATTGTAAAATAATTTATAAAATATTTTAGAAGATGGAAAGTGCTATGGGAGAAATCAAAGGGACTCCAGACTGCAGGGGTCATTGGGGAAGGGATGAATTACAATTTTAAATACAGTGTTTAGGGTGGGCCTCATGGAGAAGGTAACATTTGAGTGAAGACTTGAAAGATATGAGGTTATAAATCCTCTCTATTGTATGTTTTCTATTTTATTAATTTTTATATTTGTCTTTATTATTTCCTTCCTCCTCCTTACTTCGAGTTTCTTTTTCTTACTTCTTGAAAATGATGCTTAGTTTCATTAACTTTTCATCTTCTAAAGTACTGAGGGCTACATATTTCCCTCTAAGTACTTCTTTAGACATATTCACAAATTTTGAAGTATTTTTCTTATTACTGAGTTAAAATTATCTTTTTACTTCCATTATATTACTTCTTGACCCATTTGAGAATTTTTTAAAAAATTCCCAGCATATTGTATCTTCCTGTTCATAATTTATTTCTTTGATTTTTAAGCTTAATTTCACTGAGGTTATAATACATGCTCTGAATTGTTTCAATTCTTTGAACTTTGAGAATAGTTTTATGTCACAGTACATTGTCAGTTTTGGAAAAAAAATATATGTGCTTAAAATTCTCTAGTTGTTGAGTGCAATGTTCTAAATATGTCTAATTCTTATTCTAACAAATCTAATGATTTGTTCATGTTGTTCCAATCTTTACGTCCTTACTGTTTTATTTTTTTTAATGCTTGTTCTATCAGTTACTGAAAGAAGAAATCTTCCACTATGATTGTGAACTTGTCTATTTCTCCTGACAGTTCTCTGAATCTGTGCAATGTATATTTCAAGGCATTATAATTAGGTATATACAGATTTAAAATTATATTTTCTTGGTTAATCAAAACTTTATCATTACAAAATGACCCTCTTTATTTCTAGAAGTGCTTTTTGCCTTAAAGTCTACCATGTCTAATATTAATATAGTTATACCAACTTTCATCTTTCTATTATTTGCATAGCATGCCTTTTTCCATCATCTTACTTTAACTCTTCTGTATTTTTATTCTTTAGATGGTGTTTGTAAAAAGATTATTGTTAGATTTTATTTTTTATCCAATCTGACAATCTTTCTCTTTTGATTTTGGGTTTGTCTTGCCTTCTTTTCATATTTCTTGGTATCTTCAAATGATTATTTTTTTGTTAGCACACTATTTTCCCTCTACTGGTTTGGAAGTTATATACTCTATTTATATCATTTTAGTGGCTATCCTAGAAAGTCAACCTATGTACCTAATATATAACTACATTTAACATACTACCAAACAGTACAGGGACTTTAGAACATCTTAACTCAATTAATCCTTGCCCTATCCAAATTATACATTATTGCTGTCATATATCTTTTTAAAACAGTTTTACTGAGATAAAATTTATATACCATATAGTTCACCCATTTGCATTGTAGAATTCAATGGCTTTTAGTGTATACAGAGTTGTGCAACTACCACCATAATCAATTTCAGAACATTTCCATCACCCCCCAAAAGAAATCCCATACCCATTAGCAGCGCCCCCTTCCATTTCCTCACAACCTCCCAGCTCTGTGAAACCACTAATCTACTTTATCTATAGATTTGCCTATTCTGGACATTTCATATAACTGGAATCATACAATGTGTGATCTTTTGTGATTCACTTTATTCATTCAGAACAATGTTTTCAAGGTTCTTCCATGCTATAGCATGTATCAATACTTCCATTTTATGGCTGAAAAATATTTCATTGTACGGATAGACCACATCTTGTTTATCTACTTATCAACTGATGAATATTATGTGTTGTTGTCATGTATCTATTTTTTAAACCCACTTGTTATTATTTGGATTACTGTTTTATACCTTATGCATGTAATCTGTTTTGCAGCAGGTGAAAAACACAGGTTTTACATGAGAAAATATTTTTCTTTCACCTTTATTTTTGAAAACTATTTGAGTTGATACAGAATTCTAAGATGGCAGTTATTTACTCTCAGCACATTGAAGACATCACTGTTTTTGGCTCCCACTGTTGCTGTTAAAACCACAAGTTCAAGTATTGTACTGCAAATGCCGTCATGAAAAAGAGTTTTAGGGCGCCCATTAATTCTTTGGTTCCTTCCTTAATTTAGGTTTTCTCCTGATAATTTCTTACTATCTTATCAGCTCTTAAGTGCCTTTAAGATGGAAGTTTTTATCTATACATATATATTTTAGTCAGCATTATTTACTGTTTTCAGCAGAAAGTTTTTTTTTTTTTCTTTTTTGCAGTACGTGGGCCTCTCACTGCTGTGGCCTCTCCCGTTGCAGAGCACAGGCTCCGGACGTGCAGGCTCAGCGGCCGTGGCTCACGGACCCAGCCGCTCCACGGCATGTGGGATCCTCCCAGCCCGGGGCACGAACCCGCGTCCCCTGCATCGGCAGGCGGACTCTCAACCACTGCGCCACCAGGAAGCCCTCAGCAGAAAGTTTGATCCAAAAAATCTTAAGCCCAATATTACTGGAAATGGGAAAATCAAAATAATATTTTGAAAAAATTATTTTATTTTACCACTTGCTTTGATTTTAAATTGATCAAAATTTTAAAGCTATAGATTTTGCTCATTCGAAGTATTAAAAAAAAGTCAATTTACCTAATTAGCAAAGCCCAGCCTTCAGAGTTAAACCAACTGGCCATATCATACTTACTTTCTATCACAGACAATTTGACTTCATGTTTCTCTACAAATAAATGTGTTAATATGCATCCTCATGATAAGCTATCTCTTTTTTTCATTATAAGCCAGGTATAAGCTGATTCCATTTCCTCACACATTGTTTTAAAATGTGCAATTATTTAATATCCTGAACTTAACACCATTTATATTTTAGGGTAAACACTGAATGTTCCATGGAAACCAGGACTCAAATTTTAGGCAACCAAAGCTTCTCTGTGAATATGGTATTCCTAAATTAAAATAGGATATAAGTATAGACATGAGCTATAGGGCCCCCTTTTTGCCCATTCTTCACAGTTCCATGCCTGGAGGTACTTGGGCACCAGTCTCAATCTATTCAAATAAAATCAATTCAAAGTATTCCAAGTTCATCTATGCATTAATCAGTCTGTAAGGCATTTTTCCCTAC
>NW_006770652.1:1626026-1631207 GCF_000442215.2 Lipotes vexillifer
CAATTTCTGCTATTTCATGCATTCTACAAAGTACAGTGGTTTCTGAAGAAAACATACTGATGTAAATGCAGCAATGGATGTTTTAACAGGGTACCAGGTGTTATAACCTTTTCTATACAATTGTCTTGTACAATTTCCTAGTTTTTGCAATGAATAATACTAATTTAAATTATATGAAGTTTCAAAGGCAACTTTAAGGTCTATGTAAAAATATTAAGCTCATTTACATTTTTACTGATACCCTTAATCTTTCTTCATTAAAAAAATTAATGTTATTATTTTTGGAGTCTGAATGCTTTATCAATAAATTACACTGTGAGAGCATTTTTTTGCATCATCATTTGACAATCTTACAAGGAATGTCACTAAATAAAGATTAGTAACAGTCCCACCACTCCACACTACAAAATATAGGACATTCAGAATATCTCAATATTTCAAATGCCACATTTCACCACTTACTTGTAAGACAGACAAAAATAAGAAGTCATTAGTGCCTTGATTAAAGAAGGCCTTTTTGCCAACATGAGTGTTTTGAAAGGTCCTTTAGTTTCACAGCCCAGGTTCTAGGGCAATGAAGTACAGAGCGATAGACCTTTGCTTTGTAAAGCAGAAGTGTACTTGCAAAAGGGGAAGATGTAATAGCAAAAGTGCGGGGCTTCAAGACAGTAGATTTTTTCCAGGAAAGAGTATGTTTTACTTTTAGAAATAGGTTCACCCTGGTGTAAAGACTTCTGACCTACACTGATGCAACAGTTTCCTAACTGGTCCTCCTACTTCTACTCTTGCTTCCCTACAGCGAATTCTCCACTGACCGTTTAAAGATATAAATCAGATCATGTCACTCCTCTGCTTACAACTCTCCCACACTCAGAATAAAACCCAGACGTTTCACCGTGGCCCAGTTGGCTAAGAATTGGCTCCTACTTATCTCCCGCAACCCTTCTGCCCACCCCTCAACCCTCACCATCCCTCCACCTCACATTTTATCTTTCACTTCAACTTTGCTCACTCTATTCTAACCACCAAGGTCATTCCCAACTATGGGTCTTTGCAATAACTGTTTCTTCTGCCTAGAATGCTCATTTCATCCAGGTCTCTTCTCAAACTTTAGCTCTTTAATCACCATTATAACATTATACCCTACCCCACATTTCCCACTGACCCCTTTCTTGGTTTTCTGCACATTCAAAGCAATCTGAAATTATATTTTTTCTTCACCTCCCCTCCCCAGAAAGAATGTAAGCTTCATGAAATGAAATCACTCTCTTGAAGAGATATCTGCACCCTCATGTGCACTGCAACATTATTCACAATAGCCAACACATGAAAATAACCTAAGTGGTGTCTATCCACAGATGAATGAATAAAGAAAATGTGATATATATATATATATATAATATTATTGGACAAATTGGAATAATATTATATTATAATATCATATATTGAATATATTACATATTAATACAATATTATATATTATACATATTATATTATATATATATATAATGGAATATTATTCAGTCACAAAAAAAGAGGAGGATCTTATTTACAACAACACAGATGAACCTGGAGGGCATTATGCTAAGTTAAATAAGTCAGAGAATGAAAAATACTGCATGATCTCACTTATACGTGGAATCTAAAAAAGCCAAACTCATAGAAACAGAGAGTAAATTGGTAATTGCCAGGGTCTGGGAATGGGGGAAATGGAGAGGTGTTGGTCAAAAGGTACAAACTTCCAGTTATTAAAATAAATAAGTTCTGAGGATCTAATGTACAGCATGGTGACTACAGTTAACAATACTGTATTGTATACTTGAAAGTAGCTAAGACAGTTGATCTTAAATGTCCTCAACACACACAGGTACACACACAAAATGGTAATTACGTGAGGTGATGGATGTATTAACCAACCTTATTTTGGTAATCATTTCGTAAAACATACATATGTCAAATCATCACATTGTATACTTTGAAACTTATAATACAATGTTATATGTCAATTATATCTTAATAAAGCTGGGAAAAAAAGAATGTAAGTTTCATGAGGACAGGGACTGTCTTGCTGCTGTACTCTTATTGCCTAGAATACTGCTACATCAATGAAACAACTATTTTTCCATATGTTTGCAAGGCCTTATATACAAGGATCTTCATTTCTACCTTGTTTGTAGTAGTGAAAAATAGGGACAATATAAAAATCATAGATATACTTTCAATGGAATGTGATATAGATGTGAAAAGAAGTGATATAATCTCAATGTGCTGAAACAAAAAAAGATCCCCAAGACATATTTACTCCATAGAATCTATGATGCCATCAGATGTAAGATGCACATTTAAATTATTGATATTATACCAAAAAAGGAACTGCCCAAGATGTGAATGTAAAAGGAAATGCCTGTATATAGCTGAATAATAGGTAAACACAAATGAACCTACAATACAGAAAGATACAACAAGGAAACTTGCACAGCTCAATCCTGAAAAATGAATAAAACGAAGAAAAAAAAAAATCCCTGAAAATTTAAACCACAAGTCAGTTAATGTGGATTTGCAGTCTAACTCATACTATTAGTGTGGTCCAAAACCTCTCAGGAAGAGAATTTAAAGTAGTATTAGGTTGGTAGTAAGCCCAAGTGACCAACAGAAGCAAACATCTCTGGAGGAATTAGATGTCAATTCAGGACTACAATGATTGTAAGTTATTATCAACCATAAAACATATCTCAATTTCAGTCATGTTAAAATGTGAAAAGGTGAGTATACTAGAATTAATAAAATGCAACATCATCAAGTGAAAACTAGAAGGTGCAGAATGCTCCCATTATGTGGGGAGAAAACAGGTGTGTGTGTGTGTGTGTGTGTGTGTGTGTGTGTGTGTACTTTCTAATGATTACACAATGAATGAAAAGATTTGCAGTGGTTCTTTTAGTCTTGGCTAGGAGGAACTTTTACATTTTTATGCTACTTTAATTTTGTACCATATATGTTTATTACTTTTTCCCCTTAAAATAAAACTTTAAGAAATCAGAAATAAAATATACCTTTCTATGATTTTTTAACCATACTGTAATTCCCTTTACAGGCTCACCTCATCCCCAAACCATAATCTTTCAGAATGGAAATAATTAAAAAGTGAGTAATTTTTTCCTTATGTTTGGTTTCAGATTTCACAGGATGAATATCACCATTCTTTAAGGGAAACAACAGTATGAAGAAGATAATCCAAATGTATGTATTTAGCACCCATACATCCATGGTTAAGTACCAAAGTCATTAGAACAATGAGTTTTCAGATTTAAAACAATGCCTCTCAGATTTCACAATCTAAAACTGAAAATGAATGCCCACACAAACTAATAAACTATTGTAGACAAACATATATATGACTGTAGTCCTCCAGAATACTTCCCCCATAAGAATGTGCCCAGAGCCTTCATAAATTTTGTTCATTTATATCCACAGTCCCTAAAACAGTATCAGGTTGGTAGTGGCTTCAAGTGACTGAGAAAAGCAAACATAGATGGCACTCAGTAGCATTTCTGAAGAAATGTTGAATTGTATAAATATTGAATGCACATTTATATAAGCACTTCTTCTTTTTTTGCCGGACGCGCAGGCTCAGCGGCCATAAATCACGGGCCCAGCCGCTCTGCGGCATGTGGGATCTTCCTGGACTGGGGCACGAACCTGCGTCCCTTGCATCGGCAGGCGGACTCTCAACCACTGCGCCACCAGGGAAGCCCAAGCATTTCTTCTTAAATAGTCAAGGGCCCAAGTGTTTTAAAGTAGTGGTAGGGTAAATGGGGTTTCCCATATTCATTCAACAAATATTGATTGAATTTCTACTACGTGCCAGACTAAATGCTATGAACACAAAAATTAATACGACATGCTCTTGACCTTGAACGGCACATAATGATAAATCATTACAATAAATGATGGGCATTATAATCGCGGTATGGACATATTCATGTGCTATGAGAACACAGAGAGTATAATTGATTCCATAAGAGAAAATGGCGGGGAAATTAACAGAGTAGTGACTTATCAGATATGCCTTAATGCTGGCATTCCAAACCTAAATCCCTATTGGACCAGGTAGGTAAATAATGTAAGGGATTTGGTCATAGTCTGGATGACAGCAAACTGAAGAATTTATGCATTTCTCAAAGGGGTAGCTGCTACTTAGTCTAGCCAACTGTTCCCTTATAGGACTGTAGGTCCAATGTTATCAGGTTTCCAATTTTTCAAGAATAGGTGGAAATCACATTTTTGCATGAAACTACTTTGGCAACTGATTTAAAAAACATTTTGGACCAAATGAACTATGTCTATGTTTGCCAGTCAAGAGATAATAATCTCTGCTTTCAGGTATAAATCTACTAAGAAGAGAGAAAAAGTTATTTGAGACACCCCTTAATGAACTCAAATTTTTACAAAGCACAGAAAAATTCAGTACATGTTACCATGAAACCCATTTAAAGACATATTATCCTAGCGTTCGCTTTTAAGTCACAGAAGGTTTTAGAACTAAATTTTCATGTGTTTATCTGAAATGAAGAATAGCGTTCCTAATCCAAAATTTTCTAGAGCGCAAGTAATAAAAACACCTCAAATCTAGACACAAGTAACAATTAAAAGGTATTTTAAAAACTCTTTGTGAAATTAGAACTATCTTTTTATGTCAAATTTGAAATACGTCCTGTTATTGTAAGGGATTATTCCATGATTTAAATAGCATTAATGTCTAAAAACTAAGCTTAGTAAACTCTATAAACTATAATAAAACTACTGGAAAACGCTTAAAAATTGTTTGTACAATGTCAGTGCTTTAGAACTATTTTGAGAAATAATTTCCACCTACCTTTTTTGCTTTGGGACCCTAAAAGTTGGAAAAACAAAAGAATTGATAAATTTAAAAAATAATTCAGACATTTAAACAAAACTATCCTGATTACCTAGCATATTAAAATTAGGAGAAGCTGGGTAAACAGTATAAAGGAACTCTCTGTACCCTCTATGCAACTTTTCTGTAAATCTAAAATCATCTCAAAATAAAAAAGTTCTTTTAGAAAAGAATTCAGACAAAACTACAAGCAAGTGTAGGAAAGACTATGATAGTTCACCCACTGAAGCATCTTTTGTGAGTAGATTTTACACTCTTTATTACCA
>NW_006770652.1:1631217-1631793 GCF_000442215.2 Lipotes vexillifer
TACGACGATCAATGATCCATGTTTAATGAAATGCCTGATCACAAAACAGAGCACAAGTCGAGAAGGCACTAGTTTAAAGGGTTCTAAAGAAGAAGAAATCACTGACATTAGTGTTGGTACTAATGTCAAGCTTGAAAGTGTGGGAATGATCTCATATTATAAAGAAACAATCTTTCTGTAAAGTTAGATTGCTGATTTTATAGAAAGAGAAACAGTCACTTAAAACAGGCAAAACTATGACAAAATGATTCTATTCAGCAATGTGTCCTAAAGCAGATCTATGCTTTTTTGGATTTTGGAAAATACAGTATTTCAATCAATATTCACAAGTAGTTTTTAGTAACAGTATTTGTAATCTCCTGATTTGGCCCATGTGTTCATTAGATTTCTGGTAAGGAATTTGTAGGGGACCATGTGACTATAAGATCATACACTTTCCACATTTGACGACTTGTACAGGAGAAGTTAGTGGTTCAAGCCATAAGGTTATCACTGTATAAAATATAAATGTTAAAACTGACACAAAGCAGTAGCTTATATCTTCTTGAAAAGTGCATATATTTCACTAATTTGTTC
>NW_006770652.1:1633124-1662093 GCF_000442215.2 Lipotes vexillifer
CAGCAGGTATTTATTAATGATTTACACACAAAGCACTCTGAGACGCTGGAGATGATCTGAATAATAATGGAGACCTGGCTCTCATAACTTTTACAAATGTGTTTTATTTTTATAATATTTGCTATCAACTAATAGTTAACATGCTTCCATCTTGAAATAACTACTATACAGCAGAATAGGTAAACAGCATTGGCCCTGTTCCCAAGTAGCCACATTTTAAAGGTGGGGGAATTGTCATCTCTCACCAGTGCTTTTAATGTGACGCAGGTTGAGTTTACGTACATATCCTCACCCATCCTGCAAATCATAGGAGCAATCATGTAGTAGAGAAGTTCTCAAAGTTACGAGGGCATAAGAATCACCTAGGATGCTTGTTAAAATGCATATTCCTGGGCTAAAAGTGTACACACTCACTTCTCTCTCCCCATTGTAATTCACTTCATGTTATTGGTTGAATTGTGGCCCCTCAAAATTCATACATTAAAGTCCTATCTCCCAGTATCGCTGAATTTTACCTTATTCGGAAAGAGGGTCCTTGCTGATGTAGTTAAATTAAGTTGAGGTCATACTGGAATAGGGTGGATCTCTGATCCAACATGACTGGCGTCCTTGTTAAAAAAGGGGAAATTTGGACACAGACACACACACAGGGAGAACGCCAGTGAAGAATGAGGTAATGCTGCCACAAGCCAAGAAGTACCAGAAGCTGGCACCTGCAGGGGGAGCATAACCCTGACACCTTGAACTTGGACTTCCAGCCTCTAGAACTGTGAAACCGTAAGTCTCTATTGTTTAAGCCAGTTAGCTTGTGGTATGTTGTTATTTGGAAGCCTTAGGAAACTAATAATGTAGATCTGGAGTCCAGTCTGTTCCTGGAATTTGCATTTTAACTGGTATTCCAGGTTTATTAGAGGCAAATTTTCCAGAAACCACATTTTGAGAAAGATTCCTAGAGGGATCTAAGAACAAGAAACTTATGTACCGATTGGAAGATAATAAATAGATGCTTATTGTTCCCTTAAATTATCAGCAGTTTTCAGTCCACTTAAAATCTATTTACTTTCTATTCTCCCTGACATGAATGCTCTCCATGCCTTATTTCTTCTCATCACTTCTGGTAAATTCATAATCATACTTTAAAACACAGCTTGAAAAGCACTGCTCTTCCCTTCCTGTTCCCGACCCCTCTCCTGCCCCAATTTAAACATTTCCAACTCTGCGTTACTCCATTGTAGTCACTTCAATTATTACAGTTGTAATTGTAATTAATTTGCTAAGTCTGTCTTCCATACCAGGGAGAGATGGTAATTTTCACCTTTGTGTCCTTGGCTTCAGCCTAGTGCCAAGCACAAAGAACATGCTCCATATTTCCCCTTAATCAACGAATTAAATAATTAACTAATTACATTTTCCACTTCCTCTGGTTTTAATCATAGAAGAAGATGGAAATCACGTTTAAGAAAGATGGGAAATGAGAACATCTTACAGCTACATGTTGGCCTGTGTTCTTGGAGAAGACATGACAGCTGAGGAGTGCAGAAAAACAAAACAAGAAGCTTTATCATACTTAATAAACACACGGCAGGTTGCATACCCTGAATTACGAAACAATTCAAATTTCCACAAAAGACCACACAAAATAACTTGTGAAAGCAGAGTAAATTGAAAAAGCTTTTCATTAATTGATGAGGAAGCAAAAAAACACATTTCCGCCAAGCTGCAATAAAAAAGCAATTTCATGGGAATGTCTATCACTATTAGAAGTTACTAAATTGAGACCGATATTTAAATTTAGCAAGAGGTCGAGATTTTAAGACATCATCTGACCGCACTGATCATTCCCCGTTTGCAGAAACTGGTTTTTACTCCCACCTGTCCGCCGGAGCCTGGACAAAAGGCCACAGATCTGGGGAAGGTCTTCCCCCCCCCCACCCCCCACCCCAAGGGTATGGGCTCTTTCCTAAACCGACTCGCTCCCCTCTAATAAAATATGACAGGCTCTTGTTACATCATTTAACACGGTGCAGGAGAATCAATGCTCGCCCCTTCACCCAGCTCCCCCACTTTCCCTGCTCACCATGCTGAGACAGACACTACCTCCGTAGTCCGCCAAGTCGGAGCGCACGGTTGTGAGGACAAACGCTCCCGGGTTGTCAGGACGACAAGCCCCTCCCACTGGCGCCAAGGCGGGAGCGGAGATCCGCGCGTCTCGGTCCGCGCAGTCGCACTGGGGTTCTTCCGGGCTTCGCCCCGCCCCCTTCCCCTGACAGGTTGCCCCACCCACCTCCGCCGCCCCGCCTCGGTCGACTGCCGCAGGAGTCGGAGCGTGAAGAGGCTTTTACGGCTGCCGCGTGCCGGAAAGTGCGTGAGTGCCGGGCCCGAGCGTTTTATTCTGTTTTCCGAATCCTGGGGTCTGGAGGCTGTGAAGTATGCCCTGGGCTAGGTCCAGCGGGTGTGGGAAAGGGTTTCTGCGCGTCTTCCGACGTTGACAGTCCCTCTCCCTATTTCCCTAGAGTAGCTGGGACGGATCTTTCTGTGCGGTTTCGAGAAGGAAGGGCGCCGCCGGCTACGCGACTGGGTCGAGTGACTGACACCGGCTCGGCTGCCTGGGCCGCCACCGCTTAGAACAGCGTGGGGCGGGGCTCGATTGGCAGTTTAGAAAGAGGTAAATAAATTGGCTCCCAGAGGGTTGTTTATTTCGAAATTAATAACCTTCGGATTCTTCTCCCTGCACCTGTTTCTGTTTACTTCCTGGGCACGGAAGGTATATGCCGTTTTTCCTTAGAGGCGCTCTAAACAAGAACTGGAAATGATTTGAAGCATTTTCTGGGTAAAGTATTCCTTACAGGTGGCGGTCTCTGAGACCCAGCAAGACTCGCTAAATTATGTGCCCAGGGTCAAGGTCACAGATTAACTGTACCAACCGGTAGCACAACCCTTCGAATGTCAGCCTCCCCGCATGAAACTCTGGCAATTTAGACCAACAGGAAAACTAGAAGAAATTAAGAGATTGAAAAATTAAGGTCCTTCCAAAGCCTGTCTGAATTCTCTGTGATTTTACATCTAAACCCTGTTTTAGCCTGACAAGACATGAAATGCTTTCAAATTATTGCCACCATTTCTCATCTCTGAATTCGCATTTTATAATGCGCCGTCCCTTGCACTTTCATTGACTAAAGGTATTGTTAGTAAATAAGTATTACTGACTGAGCTGGTTTTTGTGGGTTAAAGTGTTATTCTCCCCACAGAAATCCAGACTGTCATAGCTATGACACCTCGCCTCCACATACCTGGTAGCAAGATTAAAACGGCTTAACGTCGACTTCATATAGAGTTCTGAAGCTGTGTGGTGTGGAACTAAGCTTTTGTTTTAGTTTTCCAACCAAGCTACTAATATTTATGATACAAAAGCTCAGTCAACTCTGATGCGGGTAAGGAGGTGTGATGGTAATCACAAATAACTTTAAAATGGTGGGCTTCTAGAGAGACTTGCTCAAGTTCTCATTCCACCAGCTTCCCTCCTAGGGAGAAGTATTTGCTATGGATGTGTTAAAACAGGCTGGACTGTGTTCTAGGGGGGCCACTGTGCTGTGAGATTATAGCAGGGAGCTTGTTTAGTTCTTCTCTACTACATCTCTTACAAGCTGCGTAAGAAGGCCCATTTCCTGTTCTCTTTGTTACCTTCAGACAGGTGTAGTACCTCCCCCGTATGAACATACACAGCCATCTCCTTTCAGCTCACTTTTATAATCTGGCTTCTAGGTAGGCCTAGACCAAGCAGTATACAAGCTTTTGGGGGCAAGCGCTCTTGCCACCTACCTCTTGGATTATGTATCCTTTGGTGCTGCAAGTGTATTGGGATAAATTTTTGTGTGGAGCTTTTTAGGCTTAACTAACTTTGGGGAAATGTGCTTCATCTGTTTGAGTCAAGTCAGAACTTCATGAAGAACAGTGACTAATAACAGCTCTAGACACCATAACCCCTAGTAAAATGACTTAACCCAGAACTGGAGTTAGTTACGTCTTACCTCCTTGGCCCACAAGTCATTGGGAAAGAGCTATCAGTGTGGATTGTATGCCCATCCCCATCCAGATTCTCAGGATGATGGGGGACTTCTCTCAGTCCCTAACTCGTTTGGCTCTCTACAAAGAACAGTAACCTCCATGACTTCATGCAGGGTTAAGGAACAGCCCCAGGTCCCTGCTGCATTTAAATTGTTCACCAGTTCTGAACCCAAGGAAACCTATTTCTCCCAAAGGCTAAAATAAACTGAAATGCCTGAAGGTCAGCATGCAATAATAACCAACTTCCTTAACTCATAAAGTAACATATCAAAGAATGGGACAAGCTTACCTTAGTCACAGCAGCTACTTTTTTGCTGGGCAGGTCCTTTATTATGTATAATTTGAAAAAAGGGCAACAGCTAAAGAGGATGATTTAAGCCACATATCTAAAAAGTTTTACAAATTACAAATTGTGAATTAAATAGAGCTATGCTCTTTGCCTGTAATTAAACAGCTTATAATTTGCAATTTTAAATTACATCTAATGTAGATTTAATTTACAATTATTTTAAAAGCACAAGTCTTAAGAGTCATCATTCTTCAGTAAGATTAAAACACATGAAAAATGGCTCTCAGCAAAAAAAAAAAAAAAAGTTTTAAAAATGAAATTCGGTGTTGATGTACCCGGTTAAATACACTCATCTAATTTCACTCCCTTCCAAAACCACTAAATCTTCAGTAAACCAATTTAAAAATAAAAGAAAAATAGAAGAGGAGATGACAACAGTAAAACTTTAGAAACTGCAAAACATGAATGTGACCTAGCACACTAGAAAAGCCCAGTTTATACTGCATATTGCTCAAAAGGCACTGGAACAGGGCCACTGTAATTGGAAATGAAGAATGAAGTAAATCAGAGAGGATTAAGTGAAAGCTATTTGAAAACCACCCCTAAGTGTCTGCCCCTCACTCCCACAGAAGACTGGAGGTTTAGTTCTGGACAAAATAATACTAGTCTCTGGAGTGGGGTGTCCTCAGGCATACTAAGTACACCAAAACCACACTGGAAGCAGATTAGGTGAGTTTGGGTATACATAATGCTGAATGCAAGGCCCTGGTTCGTCTTCTGCTTCTTAACGTTACATTAGCAAATGCTCAGAAGATTGGAAGACTTTTCTCTGGGGGATCTGACCAGCCGAGGAGAACCATCTAAGATACTAACATCAGAGGTTCCCCGATAAAGGGCCCACTCAGATCACCCTAAGTAAAGCCCAAAGTCCCTAAGCTGCAACCATGTATGCAGATCTTCTAAAGAGTTTTTTTCGTCCTTTCATTTGTAGGAGCAGATTGAAAAGGACTACCTTTTCTGGAGGAAAGCTCAGAAGTGGTAACAGACAAAAGCAGAAAAATAGCAATTTGGAGGAAAACAAGAAAGCTAATATTAATGAACTCAGAAAAAAATTGCTCTGCTACATTGTGTGCTTGTAATGTGAGCTAACTCATAAATTGTTAGTAAACAGGAGAAGTATACAAGTATTAACATGGAAATAATGTTGGCTCCTATGTGATTTTTTTTCCCTAAGAAAGAGGAGCCAGAGAAGCAGATTTATAAACTTCAGCAAGAAAAGGTCTTCACTTAGTTGCTGTACTGGCAGCAGGAGCCTTTCAAGTATGTTTGTAAAACAATTTGAAAAGTGCTCACCCCCAGGGCTCCCTCCTCAGAGAGGTATACACTGTTTTTTGCAACTGTTGACCTGGTTACAGTTGAATCACCTATCCTGACCACTGATTGGCAGCCTTGTGGTTTAGGTAACTCTCTCCTTCCACATGTACCTGAATATCTCCCAGCCCTACTCTTAGCATTTTGGTAGCATATATATCTACACTATTTTTTAAACAGTTTTACTAAGGTATAATTGACATACACTAAGCTACAATTATTAAGCATACATACAATTTGATAAATTTGACACATGCCTACACCTCACCCCAAGCAGGATAAACATATCCATTATCCCCAAGGATTTCCTCCTGCCTCTTTTGATACCTTCCTGCTCTCCAGCCTCCCACTCCCATTCACAGACTATTATTTTCGAGCATTTTAAACATCTCTGTGGTATCCTCCAGCTATGCTGAGAGCAATCTGTCCCAAATTAGCTCTCCAGGCACCAATTTCTGTTGTTTTTTTAGTGCTCCATTTACAGTTGTATATGATTTGAGTGGTATGCCCCAAGCCTATCCCCCTCCCAATAAACAGTTATTTTTAATGTTTTTGTAAGAGGAAATGTTTTTCTGGACTACATATACTTATGTCTCAAAGTACCTCCCACAAAATACTAATTTCAAAGGGAAAAAAGTAACTGAGGAGAGTCCTGACAAACACCACCTTTATCAAGTGATCAAAATTAACATCAACCATAATGGAACAAATGGGAATTGTGTCCACCTAATAGGATGCAGTGAAATGAACAAAGCACCATGTCTAATTTTTTTTTTATTAATTTTTATTTATTTATTTTTGCAGTACGCGGGCCTCTCACTGCTGTGGCCTCTCCTGTTGCGGAGCACAGGCTCCGGACGCGCAGGCTTATGAGCCTCATGGCTCACGGGCCCAGCCACTCCACGGCATGTGGGATCTTCCCGGACCGGGGCACGAACCCGTGTCCCCTGCGTCGGCAGGCGGACTCAACCACTGCGCCACCAGGGAAGCCCCACGCCTAATATTTTTGCCCAAACTACATAAGCTGAATCTAGCCATGACTTAACATCAAAATGAGACACATTTGTACAAAATAAATGGCCTGTGTTCTTCACAAATGTCAGGTTCATGAAAATCAAGGAAATTCAAAGGAATTTTTTCAGATTGAAGAAGGCTAGAGACTTGAGAATTAAATGCAGTGTGTAATCAGGGACTGGATACTTTTGTTATAAAGGGCATCTTCGGGACAACTGCCGAAACTTGGGGTTGTGGATTCGATGGTAGTAATGTAACGGTGTTTGTTAATTTCCTGATTCTGATGGTTGTATTGTGCTGCAGGAAAACATCCTTGTTCGTAGCAAATACATTCTAAAGCTGTGCTGTCCAGTATGGAAGCAACAAAGCCATTGGTACCTATAAGCGCTTCTGGCATGACACATTGAAATATTTTTTGGATATAAACAATATAAGAGTAATTTCACCTGCTTTATTTTTTAATATGGGCTGTCAACATAAAATTACGTGGGTGGGCTGCACTGTGTTTCTGTTGGATGGCACTGCAAAGTGTTCAGGCTGATTTGATACCGGGTTAGCAACTTATTCTCAAATAGTTCAGGAAAAAAAAAAGTTCTTAGTAGTACTAAGCTGCAACTTTTCTCCAAGATGGAATGAAATTATTTCAAAATAAAAAATTACGTTAATGAGGGGCATAAAAAGGTATAAAAGTCTTTTTAGGTCAATAGGAAAATGGGCATCACGGAACTTTAAAGGCGGCTTTAAATGATGTTAACATTCATTTGGGGCCTATCATGAGCTGAACGCTTATGACGTTAGGATTTTAAGACTGAGCCACCACAGCCGTCCCAAGTATTGGGAATTATTTTCTGGTGAGGCTATCATGGTGCCTTTACAGAGCCGCCTCTCCCTAGCAGCACGAACCAAGTACACATAAAGAAGCTTATCTGTCCCACTGGATGTCGCCGGCTCCTCGTGTAGCCCCTTATGGGTTGTTCACTTGGCCTCTTCACCACCGATCTTACTGCCCATCTCCTGTTAGTTGTGAACCTGCTTGACCCTCCCACCCAGTTTTGCCTCTTTAGCCTTTCTTAGGAGGGCACTCTTGATTTGATCAGGCCTCTTCCCAGTGTCCTGTTTTAGCCTTGCCTTGAAAGCAGGGTAAAGGCAATCCTCCTTCTGACAAGAAAACTGAGGCTCAGAAAGGTTAAGTAACCTGTACAACACTATGCAGCTGAGATTCAAATCTAGTTCTAATTCATTCCACTCTGTTATACAAGGAGGTACACCTACATATCCAGCTTTGACAATCCATTTTCTCTAGTTGTCCTGTTTCCTTCATAGAACTTATCACAATTCATGATATTGTTTGTAGTATACCCCTCTGGAGATGTTAGTTATAGCTACATCTCAGTGCCTGGAACATAAAAGTGCTTAATAAATATTTATTGAAGGAAAAAAAAGGGTACCATTTTACCAATGTGTAAAATCCTTTTTCTTTGATTCTTTTTTAAGACTACAATGCAGTTATTTGTAAAAAATTTTTTTTCTTTAGGTACATTAAATGTAAAAGTGAATACTTTCCATGATATGTGCAAATGGCCAGTTCTTTAAGAGGAGAAGTACTGAATCTTTATAAAAATGTAAGTAATTATGTTGCCAATTTTATAAATGTTATATGACATAGATTGTTTAGAAATATATAATCTTTCTTTTTTAAGCTGCTGTATCTTGGACGAGACTATCCAAAAGGAGCAGACTATTTTAAAAGGCGTCTGAAGAGCGTTTTCCTTAAAAACAAAGATGTGAAGGACCCAGAGAAGATCAAAGAACTTATTGAACAGGGCCAATTTGTAATGAAAGAACTAGAAGCATTATACTTCCTTAAGAAATATAGAGCTATGAAACAACGCTATTACTCAGATACCAACAAAACTAACTGATCACTATTACTATAATTTGAAAATCAGTGCCAGCTGTTTATGTATACCAGCTACTACAAAAATAATTCTGAAATGTCAAGATAATACATTTTGTTAAAAATACCTTACTGAACTAAAATAGGTTTCCACTTCTGTTCAAACTGAGAGCTTTATCAGCAACCTTTATGCTCAATTTTTATACTAAAATAGCAACTTAACTATCTGATGCTGCCAACTACCAATTAAAAATTGATGAGCACCCAATTTTGAATGAAAATATAATGTACTTAATTTTTAATAAATTTTTGCCAATTCTTTGCCCATCTCTGCATTTTACTGAAAAAAGAATGCCGTTTAATGCACATTTAAGTAAGCAAAATAATTTCTTGCAAGTTTATTGCCCTTAACTTTTGAAGGGGTTCCTTATTTTTGACCCCATTTGGTACATTAACAGCACAGAGTCAAGGTTCACTGCAAAAGAAAGAATGATTTAAGTGCAGTTAGTAGAAATAATAAGTATAGAGTAAGATTACTTCTGAACTCGAAACAGCCTGCCAGCAACTGGCATCACATATATATATATACCTATCTAATTATTTCCATTATTAATTCTTGCCACTGGCTGCCTTTGGGCCTTAAAACAAATCACCCGTTGTGTATCAATTACCTTCTTCAATAAAAAGTAATAAATAATGTTATTCTATTCTTTTGTCATAAAGGCAGATTTGTTTTGCATCCATTTCTAAACGAGTTAACATGGCACAGGACCTAAACCTAAGGTGGTTTTAAGCAAACACTTAAACCTTTACATAATGTTCACAGCACCTTTCATAAAGAATATATCCAACTTACAAGCTGCAAAAAAAGATTTACTAATATACTATAGCGTCTGTGGCTTATAAACTACCCCGTATCAATTATGGGGCTAATGTTTCAAATTTCCATCAAGAAGCACACACTACTGGGAATTCCCTGGCGGTCCAGTGGTTAGGACTTGGCACTTTCACTGCTGTGGGCCCAGGTTTGATCTCTGGTCGGAGAACTAAGATCCACAAGCTGTGCGGCACGGCCAAAAGATAAATAAATAAATAATTTAAAATTAAAAAAAAAAAGAGTACATACTATGATAGTCACCATAACTATTTTTATTACATTACAATAATTAGGAGCAGTACAGTTCATGACAAAAATATTACAAATTTCAGATCACTTCACAGCACATACTCCTATAAACATTTAAAAGTTAATTTTAATTAAAAGAGTGGTCATTTTTAAATTTAATGTTTGATATGACCAACATTCCTAGGTCAGCGCAACCAAACGATGGAAAACAACTGGATCACACTGCATATGTCTCACAAAAAAAAAAAAAGCACAATGTACAAAATGTGCATGTTTCAGTTTACACTATACAAAAATAGTTAAAATACATTCCAGGTAAACATGTTACATTAAGAAATAGTACTAGTAAGAAATTGGCACTCAAAGGAAAAATGCAAAAGTATTTTCAACATGAAAACACAAGACAGTGGAATTGGAAATTTTTGGATAAAACATTACATAACCCATTTAGCTCTATAGGGAAGGAGACCTTCTGTAATTGACACTTCTGTAGGTAATAACTTTGTTTTTCCTAAATTCATCTAAAAATTGCCTATTATCATCCCAAACAGGCACTTAAAACTATTAAACTAAAACAAGTATTACTAGTTACAACTCTTTTTAAAGAACTGACGTGAATATATCTTTAGAAAGAAAGAAATTTCATTTTCTGAAGGAATTTACAGCTGTTCAATTTATGCTATTCAATTTCTCAATGCAGATTTCATGCTACCCAATATCAACACCAAAGTTATTAAATATAAGTTCAGCTTTAAAAATAACTAATGGGTTGTTAAAAATCATTAATACATAATCATCAAGAAATTATTACTTTTTGGCAAATGGAAATGGCAGATAGTTCTTACTGCCTACAAAAAAACCTAAATGTGTATATATTGTTTAGAAAAAATGGATAGAAGAAGAAAAAATCACTGGAATACAAATGAGATGAACTTGTGCAAACTGCAACTTAACATGCCTCACAAAGTTTCTACATATTTTAGGACAAAATTGTGCAATGGTGGCTAAGATTTTGATAACCTATAAAAGTTAGGTTCTAATTCCTATGCAGTGTGACTCAGTTAAAATAGAGCCTAGAATTCCTAATTGGAGATATTCACTCAAATTTTACTACATACTTCTGCTACATTCTTCCATAAACATGTTAAGTCTAAACCTATGTAGTTCAGCAATTTTTTTCAACTTCAACAAGGATTTTTATCTTTAAGGCTATAATAATTAGATAGCATTTGTTATTTCTAGGATTATCTCTCCCCTTTTAAAATCTCTACAAAAACAAACATTTTATTAAACCATTCAAAATTCACATAATAAAGGATAATTACCACTGCCATAAAAAAATTGCCAGCTACATAAAAAATTCAAGAGTCCTAAAACTCCCCTCAGTTATACACTGCAATTCCTGAAGTATGGCCATTTCTTTCTCTTGTGTGGAAACAAGAGGAGGTACTATATAAGTGTAAACACCCTAACTAGATAATGTTCCATAAACCTGTAGTTTAGTATAGCATCTCAGAAATCATACTGATTTTTACATAGAAGTTTCCTTTTCTGTGAATTAGGTCCGGCATCTGTTTATTTTTACCCAGATAAACAACTATTTTAGAATTCAATGTTTAATTTTTAAAGTCTATTTTAATTACTTATGCAAAGAGACCATACTACACACGAGGGAATTTTAACATTATCTGACATACAACTTAATTGGTACTATAACTGTCCCAAGAGAATCACATCATTATGTCAAATAAAAAACAATACTCAAATTTTACTCCTTTAAAACAATGAAGTAAACTAATTTAATTTTTAAAAGTAGCTTGATTAAACAGTTACATTGGAATCAGAGCAAAACAATTATTTCAGAACTGGAAGAAACTAAGCTTAGAGACCAAATCACTTCTTTGCAAAACTACAATATGCATTATATCTGGGTCATGTGCCAGATGCCTCACTAAAATATAGACTGCTCTAGAATATAAGCACTACCTAAGGACAGGGATTATGTCCCTTGTTTGAGGATACTCTAATATCCCCAGTGCCTTGTGTAGTGCCTGGCATCTAGAAGGCACTCAAATATTTGTTGAATAAATGAATTCTGCTAAAGAGTAAGATTTATGAATAAATTTTAAAGTATCTTTCATTGCAAAATTTTAGTTTTTAAAACAATGGAATGTATCATTAGCAGGGCTAGTCCTCGTTGTAGATTACATAAGGAATTCTTTCAGCACTACCTCTGTTAAATTCTCATTCCACTGGATAGGGATCTGACTCCTCATAGCAGGTATGAAAATTCCTACTTTGTCCCTGATGGACCAGGCAGCAAAGAGATGATGTTCAAAGGATAAAGATTAAATTGCCACAGCAACCACCTGAAAATTAACTCTTAGGTCAAATTCCATTATAGTGTCTGTCGGATTATGCTGAGCCTGAGGAAGTAAGATGTAGGGCATTTTGATGTGACTTGATGGGAAGCCTTCATGGAGATATCCAAAGCAGCAATAAATCTTTGAGATTAGGGGAATTAGGAGTATTAAAAGAAAAAACATCAAGTCATGGGGCATGTAGAAGGGTAGGCAGGCAAGATGACACTAATATAGGAGAAGTCCTGAAAGCGGAGAATGGATATTCAGAAATAAACTTCACCTCTTGCACAATTTTGCCTAAGACTGGCACTGAAGATGATAACACAGGTAAAAAGTTACAGATTGTGCTAAGACTGACAAATAGGTATATCCTTATGTAAACTGAATGTAAATCACAGAGTTATAATGCTAGATACAGCCTTTGAGATGACTTCTTTTAACATGAAGAAATGGATAGTAAGTGATTTGCCTAAAATTGGGAGTTATGAAAGACACATAACTAGAATCTAAGTCACCTTCCTCCTTGTCCAGTGATATTTTCACCTCAACACACAATCTCAGTTCAAATATTTTAAAATAAGTTAACATTTTAAATGCATTGAAAGAATCATTTTAACATTAATTTATCTATCTTATAAGCATCAGATATTCTTAATTATGGACCAGACTTGTAAAGTGTTACTTTAGCCAGTGTTAAGAGAACTAGCCAATACTCAAGATTTTGAAACTTTTTCATTTTGTTTAAAAAAAATTAAAATCTTGCCACTCCACCCTAAAACCTCATTTAAAAATAATGTTTTTTTAAAGTTTCGTTTCATTTTAACAAAAGTGACGTTCCTGAGTAGGACTACCACATAGTGAGAATGTACCCTGCTGAGCTATCCAAACTGTCTCCCAGTCCCCATTTTTGACCAGCCAAGGCATGACAACATTGGAAGACCATAGGGATGCAGTCCATACTGTGAAACTCTCAGTGAAGCTCAAAGCTCACACAAGGCCTGCCCTTGCCACCTTGGTCTCTGTAACACCTACTAAGCTAACTGGACCAAATAATTTTTAACATCATTACCAGTAGAATTAAAACTACTTTCAAAGACTGAAGTTCAAGAAAAGATTTATGCTAAGAAAGAGCAATCTGACACGGGGAGACTATATTTAATTCCTATGAGAATTTTTGTAATTCAATACATGTTAAATTTTTTTCAATTATTACAAAAGTTTAGTAGCATGTAAATATAGCCCCAAAATGGTTGTTATAATCCTCATTACATTCTGGGTTTGCCTTAACAGGAAAAGCTATTCAGAGTATTATAGGAATTCACCTAATGTAGAAAGTAAATGGCCTTTTAATATTTTCCATTGCCTTGTATTTTTTTCCATTTTTTCCCTTTTTATAGAAAAAATATAATATTTGGGGGAACGTGACAAATAGCAGTGGAAAGAAGGAGAAAACCTTTGTGAACAGTGTACCTTTACATTTATTAAGGGTAACTGAAACTACAGGACATGAAACCTACAAGATGAATCTACAGGAAGCTCATAAATTTGTGTTCCCTCAATGCTTCAGTAAAACCAATCGTGAAATCTCAACTGAAGTTATAATTAGTAATTAATCCATGTATATGATTGATAAAACACAGAATAGGGATGATTTGAAAGGCTCATTAAATTTGTTTCACACTGAAGTTCACAATTGGTAAGAAAAATAGGAAGTAATCAACTGCATGCACCAAAAACCCCAGGACAGAAATCTCAGGTGTTCAGTTTCTTTTTCACAGGCATTGCTAGTTCAAAAACCAAAACTCAGGGAATACTGGCACTTAGAGGAAAAAAGTTTCCACTGTCATTTTAAAATAAGCATTCAAGATAAAAGCTAACAGTATGGATGGAGCAGAAAGACAATTAGGTAATGCTAAAACAAATGCTAATAATTTAGTGTAATGTACAAAAATTACCACTTTTACTTAAGTACGCCTTAAGAAAAAAGTACAAATTGTATTTACATAATTATACACTTTGTCTTTGACTTCTTTTTCTTCTTTTTACCTTCTTTGCTCATCTTTTCTTTATGTTTTCGAATTTCTCGAACTAATGTATAGAAGGCATCGTCAACACCCTGAAACACATAAGTATTAAAACGTGAATATATATGATGGTTTGAGGTATACAGATAACAGAAAAGATATATTACTAGTGGAAACATTAATATTGAGAAGGAATAAGGATACATAACATTTCTCTTTAGACAACTGAATATATCAGACTTCTAGGATTCTTAAATGTCTTCAAGGATATTTTGTTAACGTTATAGGAACACTGATTTTCACAAAAGGCAATGAAAATCAACGGCACAGAATCTTACGTATGCTTAGCCAACACATGACTTTCCCCCAGAACTTAATTTGCTACTAATTTTTCCATATTGGCACACCTCAGTCACTGAAATCCAAATGTATTTGTGTATATATGTGAATAAGTATTTATACTTAATTATCCTTGAGTTTCTAGATATTTGATATAAGCCATGCAAGTAAATACTAATTCCATAAATATTCGCTGCATTTGACCTCTGGTTCAATACTTATTTAAATCCATTAGATTTAAAGAACTACCATGAAGTATACAGTATTAGATTATACTTTCAGTTTTCTAAAGGCATTAGTTTCAGTTCATATATTTATGATATGAGAAGGAAATTTAAAGTGACCACAACAGGGGACTTCCCTGGCAGTCCAGTGGTTAAGACTGCGCTTCCACTGCAGGGGACGTGGGTTCAATCCCTGGTAGGGGAACTAAGATCCCACATGCTGCACAGCACGGCCAAAAAAAAAAAATTTAAAAACAAGTAAAGAAAGTGACCACAACACAAGACACAATACTTTGAAAAATGTAAAGCCTCTATTTGTGGAGAAATGAGCTAAATCATTTAAATGGTGGTAGAGTCATGATTTGGAGATTTTTTTAATTCATTATTTTTTTAGTTTGTTTAGTATATTAAGTATTCAAAATAATATAAAGTCATATTAATATTTGACATATAAAGTCAAATGCTGTGTATCTTCAGAGAAATTTCCATTTGATCATTTTGGCCTACATCTAGCTGTGATCAAAAGCAAGGTATCCAAATCAGTAATGGTTGAAAGTGATTTCAAGTCAGAATAATTTTCAACCTAATCATTCATACAGGACATGAAAAATGGCACTTTGAAACTGGTAACAGGACAGTAGATTTTAACCCTGCAATCCTGAATTATACAAGATCTATACATAAGTCAATTCTTGTCCTACCCCTATTAAAAAGCAAATTAAATATAAAAGCAAAATAAAGAATTAAAGAAAAAATATGATCCTCTATATATTTTAATATCTGTTTAACTGATTAGTAACTGTCAACAAAAGCCTATTAACCTAATGATGTTTTCAAACCTAGACACTAGAGGGAGTCTTAGGAACAAATACACAACAAATAAAGTATAAATCAAGCCACTTTAAGAACAATGAAAACTGGCTTTTTACTCAATTTAACCACCTCTGCTGAATATTAATATAAACACATTCATTAAGTTATATTATCTTAAAAATAATTGAAAATTTAACAGCGATATGATTTCTCCTTTATGCATTACTAAGATCTACAATTACTATTTCAAAATAATAACTAAATTAATTCAGGCATTTTCATTCTAGTTACATTTAACTAACTTTCACAACAGATCTAAAGTTTAGAAAAGTATTACCAATATCTTTAAAGAATTAAACACAGAGTGGGAATGAGAGGCTTGCTCACATTTTAACAACAGTAGTGGGATAAAAACCAGCATTATTGATTTGAATACTAGTGAAGAAAAGTCCCCAGTAAAGCCCCCAGACTGCACTCACTGATGTTCCCCACTTTCTGATATCATTACTGATGTAACATACACTTCTGTTTCACCCAAAGGAGAGAGAAAAAGTGATAAGACAGTTTATCAGCAATACAGTCAAGGCTTAATATATATAAGCCTTCATGCTAACCTTCTAAACACATAAAGAGCAAAACACTTCCAATGATATAATAAAGAATAATTATTTTATCATTATAAATAATACCAACCTTGACTAATTTCTAACCATAAACTCTTAGAATGGGATGGAATCTTAAGAGAGGATCTACTCCAACTCCCCTACCCTTCACAAATTCCCTTTGATCACACATCCTTATGTAGTCTACTCCATTTCCACTGTTTTTATAATGAAGAAAAACGTCAATGATACAAAAATGCTGAAGCAGATAAAATGAAAAACCATGAGATGGATATAGAGAAGACACATCCTAAGGTGAAAACAATATATAAGTATTTAGGAGACAATGAAGGCAGAATCTGATAAGATTACCTTCTTCTAAGATTCTGACAAATACTTTTAGTTCATACTGCACTGAACTCTCCTTTATATATAATCTTATTAATTTCAATGATTAGTAAAATGTTAAAACTGATCAAAACAGGGCAGTGAATACCCTTTTTACATTCTTATATACACATTTAAAAGACAAAATAGGGTACCAGTAATTATTTTGTTTAAACCCATCATTTTAGGACTAAGAAAAACTAATTTGCATGTATTTATCATTGTCAAATTAATTTTGTAAAAATTTTAAATATTACCAAGTACACTTTTTTCTTATATAAATGCTATTCATGATCACTGAAAAAATAAGGATTTAATTTATCATGCCCAACAATTTCACATTCAGACTACACAGCCACTGAAATATAGTTTGCACAATATGAAATGTTAAAAAGTATATGCTTTCACCTTTGTTTTAAATAAAAAAGCATAAAACTTATTTTATTCTAAATAGTTCTACTGTAAAAATCATCTAATAGTAAGACAATGGGAGAAAAGAAAACTATCACTTAACTCTGGTCATGGCTACTGTTATTTTAGAAGTTTTACTTTTCAAATTGCATTGCAATGTTAAGTTTTATCACAACTTCTAAATTAAATACTGCTTTATACAATGATACTCAAAAAATATTAAGAGTTTATAAATCTCGGGCTTCCCTGGTGGCGCAGTGGTTGAGAGTCCGCCTGCCGACGCAGGGAACACGGGTTCGGGCCCCGGTCCGGGAGGATCCCACATGCCACGGAGCGGCTGGGCCCGTGAGCCATGGCCGCTGAGCCTGCGTGTCCGGAGCCTGTGCTCCGCAACAAGAGAGGCCACAACAGTGAGAGGCCCGCGCACCGCAAAAAAAAAAAAAAGAGTTTATAAATCTCAATAAAAATTAATGCCAATCATTAATTTTGCTTTGTTTCTTCTTCTCAGTTTAGTTCATTAGTATACCACATAATATCTTTTGGAACTTAGTCTACTATTCAGAAGTATATTTTATATTTTGGGGAGATACATTATTTCATACCTTCAACTCATATAGTAAAGAATATCAACCCTTTAGTTTAATCAGCCCCCAAAATGATATCCTACAATTTTATTTCATGTTCTCACAGAACATTATATGTTACAAATCATATGCATCAAAATCTTAAGCTCTGGCATGAACTTTTTGGCACCTATTGAGTGAAATATTTTCTAAACAAGACCAAATTTAATATTGGTTGGTTCAGAAAGGAAGTTGAGAAATTCCACTCAGTAAATCCAACTGGGCAGCTACTGTGTGCCAGGAACCTCGTTAGGTCATGGACATGCAAAGATTAAAAATATATGAAAAAAAAAAATATGATTCTGGCTCTCTAAGATTCTCACCATACAGGACAAACACAGAAGCAGTTATTTCAATTTAATATGGTTAAGTGTGTAACAGTTAAGAGCAGTAAACTGGGAATACACAAGAAGTGCATTATGCCCAGTCTAATGGTTTTTAAAGAAAGATTCTTAGAGAACAAGAGATGAGACAGTCATGAAAGTGTGTTAACTAGTAAGACTAGGGGATAAGAACACTGGCATTCCAAACAAGAGCAACACAAGGGAAGGTAAGAAATAACATGGCGTTGATTTACATACGAACAAAAAAATTTCAGACGGAGAAGTTTTTAAGAGATAAAGCCAAAGGCTAGGGGGGAAGGAAGGTGTTAAGAGCCATATATATGCTACGAAACTTGAGATTTTATTCTGTAGGTAACAGGAAGTCAGTAACTAGATTTAAAGATAAGAAAATGACATTTCTTTTAAATATCTCTCTCTTTGCGCTGTGAATGAAGGCAGCAACAGGTAAACCAAGTAAGAGGTTACAATAGTCCCAGCAAGAAATGATAGGGGCCTGAACTAATGATGTGATAAATGTTAGAATGTACCATAATAGGAATCTGTGGTTGCCAACAAATGGGTGTGAAAAAGAGGGATTTAGGAGTCATCCCAACACTCCAGGTTTCTCATCTGGGTAAAAAAGTGATGTTGATGC
The DNA here is from genome assembly GCF_000442215.2 of Lipotes vexillifer. NCBI lineage: Eukaryota > Metazoa > Chordata > Mammalia > Artiodactyla > Lipotidae > Lipotes > Lipotes vexillifer. The sequence continues at coordinate 1,651,651 of NW_006770652.1, forward strand.
CACGAAGTTAAGAGAGCACAGACAGAACAAGTATTTGCTTGTGGAATGTCCAAAAGAAAACACGCACTGTAAGAGTGACCCTTTCCCATCTTCTGAGCCATTCAACTTACTCCTCCTTTATATAGTTCCTCATATTTTTTCTCTCTAGACTCTATGACAAATGCAGAGTAGTCTATAGGCATCAAAACCATCTCAATTATAATTAATACCCATTAGATGAAAAATAAATATAATTAAAAAAATAAAATGAGAAATATAAATAAATGTATTAATTGTGGAAACAAACTACAAGTTTCTTATTTTTTATTACTTCAAATTAGAATCCCACACCTACGTAGTTCTAAAGCGGTTGCTACTTTGTTACCTGTGAAAGACATCTGCTTTCTGCAGAAATTAATATGCTGAACTTACCAGATTACATTACAATGCATTTTTAAATTTTCACACAGCCAGGAGTCTTTTCTTCTTTGCTGATTTTTTTCAATCTGTATTGTCGGATCTCTCTCACCAATGTATAAAAAGCATCCTCCACTCTCTGCATTGTAAAACACAACTTCTTTAAAGTCTGTTTCATTGGTAATAGTAATTTATTGGGACAGCCATGTGCAAGAAATTTGGAATTATGAGCTTTACTTGAGAATGTTTTGTTTTAAACAGACATCAGATTGTGTGAATAAAATGGGGGATTCAATTTTAAAATATGGGCTTAAATCCTGGTTTGTTCTCTGAAGTCAGTTTTGTTTTGTAATGGGATTAGAATTTCTTTTTAATTTAAATTAGGAGTTGGGAGAGATTATGAAAAACCTAAGTACATGTATTATTAGTATTAATAATGCAGTCATTTTAGTTTGCTAGTCATGGAATTAATCAAAGCCTAAACTGAAGTTAGATTTAAATTATTTCTTTGACTCTTCTGACCAATATCAGAATATATGATTTTTGTTTCCAGCAATGCAGAGAGAGAATTGGAAGCCAGTAATTAAAAAGAAGAGATTACTACCCACCACCAAGAATTCAGTATCAGGACCTTGGAGGCTAAGATAATTAACAACACTGAAAGATAGTTATTCCAGAGTGACTTTTTTCATTTCTCATTTTTACTAATAGGAAATTTAAATTAGATTTTAAAGAATCAGTTATTTACCATATTTTCTCAGACTTAATTACTTATTTCTTGATAATATGCTTTAAAGTCAGACGGACATGAAGAGAACATTATTGATCCTTGTATATACCTTAAACCACTGGCACAGAACACTGGTTTCATATTCCAAAATTTGTACGTAATTTTAAAAGACTGACTTAGGGAAAACAAGTGATTTCTGTACCCAAGCTCTGAGTGGGGAGTGAGGAGAAAAATGGTACAAAAGGGACATTTAAACTTTGTTTAAACACACACACACACACAACACCTCAAAATATAGTTGCGTCAAGCGACTGAAATCTTGGGTTCTATCTTAGATTACAACTGTCCAGTCAATTTCTAGGACCCAAACTGGAACTGAGACTGGGACTTTTGTGAATGGAGAACTATACTATTTAAATAAAAATGCTAAATGAGGGCTGTTTACCATAAAATGAAAATATTTTTAATTGTTTAAAAAACACAAAATAGTAGCAATGCATTTTGTATCCTTTATTACACGTCTTAAAAATAATTTTTAGAACAATATCCAACTATACTGGCTTCATATCTTCTCTAATTTACATACTCTAAAGGGGCAGCGGGGGCTTCTCCTGCTTAAGGCTATGGTAAGAAAGCTGTGACAACAAACACAATCATATGGCCATACAGAGATCAATGAAGTTTTTAATGTCTTTTCCAGTCTAGGAAATTAGGCAGTAGCCAAGAGGACAAAAAGTTTAGATAACTGTACTGCTAGTTTGTCCAGAAAAACATAACCATCAAAGTAGGAACTTACATCTAAAAGAGAAATGCACATAAACATTAATCTGTATGTGGTACAAATTAACTTAAAAGATATGGTATGTGTGTTCCATTCTTCTAAAAGGAAGATGTGTTTAAAAAATGTTAGTAGTGTATTTTACCACACCTTTAATTTTAAGCTTATTCTGTTCTTTCAATCTTAAGAATGAATTAATTAGTCACTATGGGAATTGGCATATTTTAACTCTCTGAGATTGTTAACATCAGTCTTTCTACGAACCAAATGTGACAAAATGGACTCAGTTCCTACAAAGTTAATAGGTATCAAAAGTATGATATGTAGTTTTAAATTCAATCAGGCACAGAGAATCAGCCATTTAAGTATTAAGTAAACCAACAGCTAAGGCTTAATTTTAGCATGTACACATCCATTGCTTATAATAGTTAAGGAAAAAAAGGCACTTCAATTCTTGAGGGTATATTAATTTTTATAAATCTCAAGAATATGTTAAGAACTGCTTCAGTTGAACTCAGTAATTTACCTTTAAAGTAAAACTTTAATTTAAAATTCATAAAAAATTAAGTTTCAGTTAAGCAGTAGGGATTTAAGTAATATGTTGATTATATATTAAAATGTACGTCTCAAGTTACTTATACCAACTTGTGATGTATTTCTACTCAACTAATACAAAAGTCATTATAGCCCAAGAAAATCTGAATATCTTATATTTTTAATGAAATCAATTTAATCGACTAGCTAGCTAAACCAATTACAAAATAAAAATTCCAACTATTTTTTAAAATCATTAAATATGTTGGTACTTTAAATGAGATAGCCACTTTGTACCCATATATAAAATTTTTAACATTTTATATTTATCAGTAATTCTTAAGAGGAGATGGTTTGTTTTTACTCATAAGTCCTTAAAAATTACATATTAGAAATTCTCATTATTAAATTAGATAAATAATTTAAGGCACTAAAATAACTCTAGTAAAGCATATAAAATATAAAGCATGAGCTGGCATTTAAGATATTTTCACAAATGATTCTCTTTCAATTTGACAATCAATGCAAGAAATTTAAAACATGTATATATAAATAAAACAAACCAGGTAAAGCTCATAGTTTTTAAGAATAAAAACTTTTATTCCTGTTTAAAAAAAGGTTATAAGGTCAATGTAGAAGTACTGAAATATACTATGATGGAGGAAAAAACAGGGTTTTGTCCTCTACTAATTTAGCAGAAGCAAATTTTGATTGTAACTTATTTCTAAAATTAGTTTGAACGTGTCTACTTTTTAAGTGTGCACATCCCCATCACCAATATCAGAATATATGATTTTTGTTTCCAGCAATGCAGAGAGAGAATTGGAAGCCAGTAATTAAAAAGAAGAGATTACTACCCACCACCAAGAATTCAGTATCAGGACCTTGGAGGCTAAGAAGATAATTAACACTGAAAGACAGTTATTCCAGAGTGACTTTTTTCATTTCTCATTTTTACTAATAGGAAATTTAAATTAGATTTTAAAGAATCAGTTATTTACCATATTTTCTCAGACTTAACTACTTATTTCTTGATAATATGCTTTAAAGTCATACGGACATGAAGAGAACATTATTGATCCTTGTATATACCTTAAACCACTGGCACAGAACACTGGTTTCATATTCCAAAATTTGTACGTAATTTTAAAAGATTAAGTACAGCCGAAACAGATGTTTAATACCTACTGTGGCTAGCTACTAAGGTCTTAACTGGCACGCAGTGATTTATTCTTGGGCATACAGCTTGTTGCCACATATACTCATTTTCAGATGTCACTTATTAAACTTTAAGAACAACTGAAACAAAAGTGCATGTAAGAACAACAGTGCATGTGTTTATATATGTAAATTTTAAAGTAAGTTTGTAAAGATACATTTGTAACTTTTTTAAAATCAGGAGCTCAGCCATTATCTGCAAATGTACTGTGAGACTATGGAAATAGAGCACTTCAATACAGGAGAAAAAACTGTTAACAGCATCATTCTGTATCCCGGTGCCTATAATGCTTTCACTAAGCGATTTAATTTTAAACAAGTACTTGTTCTAGTTGAATAGTTTATTATGTGCAAAAGCTCTTTCAAGGAAATAAATAACACCTCAAATACCCTAACTATAGGCAGATGCAAGAATACTAAATACTAGCCCTTCCTGGGGGAGAGGAATGGGACGAACAAGATGTATTCTAAAAAATAACTTTGCATCACTGAATTGGAAAGAAACCTTGCCAAACAACAGCCCACCTCAGGAACTACTGAAATGCATCAATACTACTACTTGGGAGGCTATACTATGCATTGGTGCACAGCAGGTGCTCAGTACTTGCTTTGTCTAGTTTTAACTCATAAAAAGCGAAGTTCAAATTATTGATCTTATGTACAGAAACCCAACTATTATTAAACAGAGAAATATGGCACATTTTGTTTGGTTTGCTTTGTTAAAATAATTCGATGATAAGCTTTCTTTAATGGAGGTCTTCTAACAACTAAATTTAAGTATCTAGAAATTAACAACAAAACCCGGAAAATTAATTACTCAACATTTTTAAGTTTGTAAAACAAATTTTCACATTATTCTCAAATTGAGACCTCCAGAAAGCAAAAAAGCTGAATCAGGAGTAGCAGATACTCAGAGAATTCTGCTTTTGTCATCTGCTTTACTGAATGATCCCCACTTTTGATTTTAGCAGACTGGAAAACACACAGCTGATTACCACGGTGTCAACGTTTTGGTTTCAACAGCCTTTGCAAACACAGTCATACACTGCCCAAAGAGGCCAGAAAAATATGTCAATTACTAACTGCCCAGATAGATGTGACCTAGGTGGCAGCCTTTATACACTAGGAACACAGGGACCACATACAGCATACTTGCAGAAAATAAAAACTACTTTGGCCTTTCAGATGTGGACTAAAATGATAGTTAAAAATATAATTCAGGGCTTCCCTGGTGGTGTAGTGGTTGAGAGTCCGCCTGCCGATGCAGGGGACGGGGGTCCATGCCCCCCGATCCGGGAAGATCCCACATGCTGCGGAGCGGCTGGGCCCGTGAGCCATGGACGCTGAGCCTGTGCGTCCGGAGCCTGTGCTCCACAACGGGAGAGGCCACGATTTTAAAATAAGAAAGTAATTAAGTTGGTAAAATATATAGCTTACAACCCTTACCTGTAAAAAGACTAGAGTAAAACTCCTCTTTCTCTTTCACAGAATAAATTTTACTTTAAAATTCCTAATGTTAGCTTGTAAAATTTAAGTTGAAAGTCTAACCTAACTTCTTATGTCTAGCCAAAGAATATAGTTTCCCCAGAGAATCAACGGTCAGCACACTACAAGTTGGTCAGCACACTACAACCCACAAACCCAATACAGCCACAGCTTATATTTTTGTACTGCCCACAAGCTGAGTGGTTTTTGCTTTTTTAAAGGGTTGTAAGAAAAAAAAAATGCAACTGATACCACCTGTGGCCCACAAAGCCTAAAATATTTATCATCTGGCCCTTTGCAGAAAAAGTTTGCCAGCCCCTGACTTATATCATCTATGAAAGTTCTAAATAAATGTCCTGTTCCTGCCAGCTTGAATATAATTTTTGTTGCTTGTGTTTTAGGTTCATGCTCAAGACCAAAACTTAGGGCATGAAGCGAGTAGCTGCTGATAAAATACAATAAGGATATGCATATTCATTTTGTTCAAATAATAAATAAGTAATAGCAGATGAGTAACAAAACACTCTGCAGAAAATAGGGCTTCAAATTTTCACAAAAACTGGAGGTAAATTAAAATTTATGAAAATTTACATATTTCATTTTCTCAGTTACTTGGAATAATTCTTTAAAGTCTTCTAAAACCATGCAAATGTCAAATTAATTTCAACAGAGAAAGATGAATAGACTTTTGAAAGGCAAATCAACAAGTCCATGTAATAAAGGGAAATCAAGTATCTAGGAAACTAAATATCTAAGTTATAGTTTAGCAACATAAATTACATAACGATATCAATAAAACAGGACAGAAATATAAGAAAAGCTGAGTGCTAGAAGGTTAAGAAAGTGCAAGTACTCCTTTGTATTATATCACTGTATATTTTTTCTGGATGATCCATAAAAATGTCTACAAAGCAAATTTAGGTTAATCCACTTGGTATCACACACACTACATCCCCTTCCCTACCCAACCGCCCCCCCCCAAACCAGTATAAAACCTAAAAATCTATTTAAAAGGAAACTAGGTAGTTTTCTAGATTAGCTATGAATGCTGTGGTATATTAAAGCATTAATGTCAAACACTTAAGAATCAACAGTACTTCTGAGATAGGAACCATACAACAAGGAAAGAAGACAGAGCTATTATTTTAGGCTCTTATCAAATGAGAGTGGAGGGCAACACTGCAGGAATAACAAGACTTCCTCTTACTGTCCTTTATTACCTTTCTACTCCAAATGTGGTCCATGTACCCGAGAGCTTGCTAAAAATGCAGAATCACAGGTTCCAACCTAGACCCTCATTCTAATTCAGAATTAGAATCTGGATTTGAGTAAGAAGCCCAGTTGATTCTTGTGCGTATTAAAGTATGAGAAGCACTGCTTTATTTGCAACCCTTTACAACATCAGGCAAAGTCTTAGAGTTTTTCTTTTCTTTGTAGAGTGTAAACTAATGTGTCCACTAGTCTAAAATGTATACTTTAAAAGTTACAACTAATACAAGTTAATAAACTGTTAATAGTATAATCTAGGTAGTAGGTTTGCAAATGTTTTCAATAAAATTCCTTCAATTTTATATCTGAAAATGTTTCATACAAAAATGGGAAAAAAAGTTATAATATTATAATCATGTTTTCTGAGTACCTCCCAAGGGAAATCAAGGCGTACGGTCAGAGAAGACCAACACTAAGAAGACAAAAACCAAACCTCTTCCCAGTCTTTGGGACCTGGGAATGATATGAATGAAATCTTAATTCCTCCAAAGTAAAGTGAAGTAATGTATACACCAAGTATTTCTTTAACTTATAAATCAGGTTTTAGAATGAGATCATCTGTATTACGGTCAAAAACTATTCTAATTCAGCTTTTAATCCCAAAACGAAGACTTAAAACAGAATTCATTGTTTTTTTTCACTGTGTACCAAATTTGTACAACTAGAAAGTGGTATGTATGATTTTCCACTAGGGAAACAGACATATATACTAGCTGAATGATGGTTTACTTTTAAATTTTTACCCCTTTACAAAATTCAGTGAAAGGTCTAGAGGGTGTTTTTATAAGTTTAACCAAGTTGTTCATCACTCTTCTTAACTTCTAGCATTATAGAGTTAAATTCCATGAAATTGGTTTTCTGGGCTCATAGGTACAAATAACCAGACAAGGCCCCAAACAAATGTTCATCTTGTATGGAACATATTAATATTCCATCATAACCTTATATTTTCCTTTCTAGGAATTCATTTTTTCTATATGTTAAACTCTTATTTCATACAAATAAGGCTAAATAATATCAATTATTTTATTTTACCTAGAGAAAAAGTTACTTTTAAAATAGCTTCTGAAACAAAATTCAGGATCAATCTGGTGTTATTTTTTTTCTCAGAACACAGTAAATGAATAACTGGGAATTTCTATTTACTTTCTAAATATTCTCTTGCTTTAATAAAAGCTTTCCTGAAAAATATATCCTTTAAAAAAAAATTCTACCTAAGTAAAAGTCTTCAAATACAACAAAATTTAATCTAGAAACATATGACATAATACTCTTAAAAGCACTTCAAAAATAGGAAACTCAAAATTTGTTTCCCTGTTCTTTTGACTTTATAAATAAAACAGTAAAAAAAAAATTCCCACGTTTCTCGAATCCTGACTATAACATGTGCTGAACTGTTCAACGTAGAAAAAAGCCAAAGCCAAAGATAATACCACGGACACTGGAATAAGAAGTGCTGCCCTCTCATATCCTTAAGAGAACATTTACCAAGTAAATATTGTTATATTTCCTATTTTACTATAATGGAAGAAAACTGATAAATTACATCAACTGATATAAAAGTTATGCTATCAGGTATGTACATTTATTAATATTCATGCCCTCCTGCTCCCAAAATGACATTATTAGAATATATATTAGTAAATAGTGATTAATGATTAAAATCACTTGATATAGTTTGAGAGAACAGATTTGTATTTATTACAATTTTACTTACCTGTCTTGTCTTTGCAGATGTTTCAATAAAAGGAATTCCATAACTTCTTGCTAAGTCCTGAGCCTGTTTTGTGTCTACTGTTCTAGAAGGCAAATCACATTTATTTCCTACTAGAACCATAGGTACATCTTCAGAGTCTTTAACTCTTTTTATTTGTTCTCTGGGGAGGGAAAAAAAAGTTACATCAGGAATTAGTAACAAAAATCTTTCAAAAACTATTTATAACTTTGTCTCATAAAATATGGTTAAAAGACTTTTAATGTAATTCCTAGTTCCCATCACACCAAATTTTCCTTTCTCCTCCTTCTAGTTATTTTTCTCTATCCTAAACAGAGAACTTCTATGTCTCTTAAAAGATCAAATACCTAGAAATATAGTAAAACTACAATCTAGTAGGTTCATATGCAGGTAGGTTACAATAAAACAGAAATATTGAAAAATTCTAGGCCAAAAAAGTACGAGGCCTAATTTTTTAAATTATAATCTTAGAAACATATATACGTTGTTAAATGTACACATATAATGTTTTTATAAAAATATGAATTACAACATTAACATAATGCTTTACCTTCATTCTTAAAAAAGAGAGCACCAAGTGGAAAGATTTTGATTTCTATATGAACATTTTAATAAAAGTAGTCGCTTTTATGCAAATTTGTCGAGATTCTTTAAAAACTGTATTGCTCTAATACTTCAATCTTATAACTTCAGAGTTGTGTTTTCTCCTTAATTATCTAAGGCCAACATTTATCTGATTCCAAGAAATTCTACACTATACAGATTTATTTTTAAGGCTATTTGAGTGGTGCCATCTCAATTACCTTTTCACATTTTTGTTCATGGTTTTCATTTTTATGATGGATCTAGCTTAAAGCCTTGTTTCTCAAACAGGCCTACCTTTCAATTCTAGCACTGCTACTAGGTGATCTGGAACAAGTTGCTCAACTGCTCTAATCCTTAAGAATTTCACTTGTAAATCAGGGATATTACCTACCTAACAAAAATTATTTTAAAATTTAAATTAATTTGTGCAAATTTGTGCATGGCAGTTAGCAAAGACTCAATAAAATGGAAAATACAATTACTCCTCAATGTCAACTTATTTTATTCAACTTAAACCCACCTATAATGGTGAATATCTTCAAATGATTTAGTATTATTTATGGCAAATACACAAAGAAAGCCCTCCCCAGTCCTCATGTACTGGTCCCTCATTGCACTGTACTCCTCTTGACCTGCTGTGTCGAGAATATCCAAGAGACAGGTTTCTCCATCAATTACTACTTGTTTTCTGTAGGAATCCTGAGAAGGGAGAAACACAGTCTGGGTTATTATGGTGCACCTTTTACTTCTAAAAAGGTGTTAGACACAACTTAAGAACCAAAAAACAACCCAATTCAAAATTGGGCAAAGTACGAGAATAGACAGGTCTCCAAAGAAAATACACAAATGGCCAATAAGCACATAAAAAGATGCTCAACATCATTCAGGAATTGCAAATCAAAACCACAATGAGCTACCACTTCACACACATTAGGTTGACTATTTTTTTAAAAAAAGGAAAATAACAAGTGCCAGTGAGGGTGCAGAGGAAACTGGATCCAGCAATTACATTCCTAGGTATATAAACCGAAAGCAGAAACTCAGACACTTGTATGCCAATGGTCAGAGAACCATTATTTATAATAGCTAAAATGTAGAAGCAATCCAAGTGTTCATTAAACAGATGAATGGATAAACAAAATGGGGGGGGCACGCACACACGCAGTAGAATATTGTTCAGCCATAAAAAGGAATGAAATTATGATACAGTCCACAACATGGATGAACCTTGAAAACATTATGCTAGTGAAATAAGTCTGACGCAACAAGACAAACATTCTGTGATTCCACTTATACTGAGATACCTAGAATAGGTAAAGTTACCGAGACAAAAAATAAAATAGCGGTTACCTGGGGCAGAGGAGAGGGGAGTTGGAGAATTGTTGTTTAATGGACACAGAGTTTCAGTTTGGGATGATGAAAACGTTCTGGAAACAGATAGAGCTAATGGTTGTCCAATATTGTGAACTTACTTAATGCCACTAAACTGTACACTTAAAAATGGCAATGATAGGGCTTCCCTGGTGGCGCAGTGGTTGAGAGTCCGCCTGCCGATGCAGGGGACACGGGTTCGTGCCCCGGTCCGGGAAGATCCCACATGCCGCGGAGTGGCTGGGCCCGTGAGCCAATGGCCACTAAGCCTGCGCGTCCAGAGCCTGTGCTCCGCAACAGGAGAGGCCACAACAGTGAGAGGCCCGCGTACCGCAAAAAAAA
>NW_006770652.1:1662360-1682489 GCF_000442215.2 Lipotes vexillifer
AAAAAAAAAAAAAAAAAAAAAGGCAATGATAAATTTTATGTGTATCTTACCACAGTTTAATAAAAGGTTTTTTTTTTTAAATAGGTGTTACACAGAGATTCAACAATGCAAGTGCATAGATTAATAACAAAAAGACCCAAATTCTCTGTAAAGGAAAATAATTTTTACAAAATGGGATAGCTCTACCAACTCCTATTATTCTGGATGATTTAGGTGGCAAGAAAAATCAAGCAACTTACGAAAGTGTCATGCATCTATTTTATTTACAGTCAAAGGAATACATAAGAGAATGGTCAATACTGAGAATTTTAGTGCCCTTATTTAATCCATTTCTGCAGTCCTGGGAAAAATATTTAACAGCCAGGTAGGTACTATGATAATGGTAAAGAGAATGATTGTTCTGTCTGCAAATTCTGTGAGACCTCTAATAAGAGAGGGAGTGGTTGAAGGAGAGAGAAAGAGATGGATATCTTAGAGACCATGCAACTCCAAGATGGTGTAAAGGAAAGAAGGTAGGTGACATAACTGAATCTCGAAATGAAAATCTTATTTTCCTCTGACTTTTGATTAATACTCACGCCTAAAAGATTTCACATACTGTCTGCCAAAATAGGCTTCAAAAAATAAGGAAAAGGGCTGGTGCAAGGTGAAGTCATGGAGTCAGAGGCAGGGCTAACAATGGGTATAAAGTATAAGCCCAAGGACACTGTTTCTTATTATTCCACCCTTAGTTCATGAATTACTTCACAGACCAATCTATCATTAAAAAACTGGTCATTGAAAATCATGTTTTTGGAAAAGTGTTTGAAAACTGTTCACAGCATAAGGAGAATACAAAGATACACATGTAGCATGATCCCAATAAAGTATCTCTGCACATCTGTATAAATGTATCTTGTATGTACATATATTAAAAAACTCGTGGTGGTATGTACATCAAAATGTTAACAAAGGGTATGTCTCTGATGGAGATAATTAATCTAAGAAATAATCGATCTCTTGCTTACCGTTTTTTGTGGTAATAGGTATTATTTTAAATGTATTTCTTTCTTTGCCTTTTAATTTTAAGAAGTGTGAAAGATTACCATATTAGAATGATCTCGCGCTTATTGTTTAAAGTAAACTGTATTTTTCAAATTTTCTATAATAAAAACCAATTATCTCAACAGTCAGAAAAAAAAGGATGGATATTTAATTTTCTAAACAAGAAGCTCTTGACTAAAGATTTGAACATTTGGTTGACATTTTATTTTAGCCTATTCCTTTAATTAACTATTGATCCTTGAAAGAACTCCTGTATATTATAAATTGAAAACCGTTGTTTTTGGAGTAGAATGAAAGAGCAGGAATTGAGAACAAAGTACAGTTTCTTGGAGTCAGTCCATTCATTACCCAGGTGTGGCTACGGCACATGTGAAACAGACGAAAGACTTTTCCTCACCTACTGCTGTCACCTCGCATTCTTCACTTACCAGTACTAGCTGAAGTTAACCTTACGGTTAATGGTTACTTTAATCTTTACAATTTTCTATCAACAATGAAATTAAAGACTATAGCTTCTGGAGCCACACAAATCTATACCTAAGGTGTGGCTGGAGGATTACGGACATGTGCCCACAGGTATCGCCTCTAAGATGTATACCTCAGTGAACTCCCATTTAAAAAATTTTCAAACACTTTGTGTTTCAAAAGTATACACTGTGAAATATTAGTAGTTTCTGCATGCATTTCACAGCATGTTCCCACATTCCCAAAGGGACTGAAAACTGGGAAAGAAGTCCCTATTCATTCCTATTAACTTTTCCCTTCTAAACCCCAAAGATATTGAAAGCAAAATTCTGAGTCACATTCTGTTATTGAAAAAACGTAATCTACAACCTGCCTATAAACAATGAGGAAGAATATGCTGATTACAAATAACAGGTTTAGGTTTAAAATTCAGTATTTCCCAAGTTAATTTTATTTATTTATTTATTTATTTGCATTTCTTTTTTTAAAAAAATAAATTTAATTATTTTATTTATTTATTTTTGGCTGTACTGGGTCTCTGTTGCTGTGCACAGGCTTTCTCTAGTTATGGCAAGCAGGGGCTGCACGCGCTTCTAATTGCAGTGGCTTCTCTTGTTGTGGAGCACGGGCTCTAGCGCACGGGCTTCAGTAGCTGTGGCTCACGGGCTTTGTTGCTCCATGGCATGTGGGATCTTCCCGGACCAGGGCTCGAACCCATGTCCCCCGCATTGGCAGGCAGATTCTTAACCACTGCGCCACCAGGGAAGCCCCCAATTTTAACTACAGTCATCCTTAGAAGCATAATTAGTCACTGAGCTATATAAAAAGGCAGTGCAACTTGATAAAAACTTAAGAACAAAAGTGCTAAATGGTGAGATCTGATCTGAAAAGAAATGACAGGTTTTAAGACAAAGCAGACAGCAAGCACAACAAAAATGATATGTAAGTACTAAAGATTTTGTTTAGCCAGAAGAAAAAAAGTATATGGAAGTAGAAAAAAAAATGTATGCATCAATGTAGAATCGTTCCCAACATGAGAGCCTAAATAAGGGTACAGTAAACTGTGGCCCACAAGGCCAAATCCTGCCCACCTGTTTTTGTATGGTCTATGAGCCAAGAACAGTTTTTAAATGGTTGTTTAAAAAAAAACAACAACAAAGATTATGTGACAAAGACCCAAATTGACCCTTTACATTTTGCCAACCCCTGCTCTAAGCTAATACCTTACCACAAATCTAAAGTACTCTCAACACATACTATTCCTTTTATATTAAAAAAAAAATCATCACTGAGAAAGTACAGGTTATCAAAGCCTAACCAGTTTAAAACCACATAAATTCCACAATGAAACTAGTTAAAGACAGCAAGAAAAGAATCAAGACTTTACATTTTTAATTAGTGTTATTTCCAGCCTTTCAAACAGAATAAACTTTTAGATCAGATACATAGGTTACTAACATCCTTTGGAAACGAGGATAAAAGCAAGCCACTTAAAAACTAACTCAACATAATAAAATATTAAATGAAGGAAAGTTATTCCATAGATTTCCCCTTACTCCCAACTAAAGAACTATTTTAATTTACTGAAGTAGTAGGAAAAAAAAAAAAAAACTTTTCTAGGGCTTCCCTGGTGGCGCAGTGGTTGAGAGTCCACCTGCCGATGCAGGGAACACGGGTTCGTGCCCCTGTCCGGGAAGATCCCACATGCCGCGGAGCCATGGCCGCTGAGCCTGTGCGTCCAGAGCCTGTGCTCCGCAATGGGAGAGGCCACAGCAGCGAGAGGCCCGCGTACCGCAAAAAAAAAAAAACTTTTCTAAATGAAATACACTATGCTGGCAAAAGTTAAACATAGAAGTCAAGCATTTCTGGTGATACAGTAACAGGTACCATCCTTGTGGAAAGCAAGTACAGTACTTATCAAGAGCCATACCAATGTTCATAGCCTTTGACACAGTAATGCCACTTCTGGTAAGAGATGCTAAGAAACTATGGTTTATTTTTTTAAAACGATAGCTAAAATGGAGATATACTTAACATGGCATCCTAAATCATCATACCATAAAAATAAAATTACACAGGCGCTTAATATCCACAATCTTATGCCGTTTATCTATTTTCAAAACATACTCCAAACCCAAGCACTCACCACCATCACCCTAGTCCAATGTGACTGTCTCATGCAATCTCCTGCAACTGCTTCCTAGCAGTTGTTGTTACTCCTACAGTCTGTTCTCCACATAGCAGCTGGTGGTCCTATTATAATTTGTAACTATGTATTTATGTGTAATCGTTCAAGTCTATACCCCCTACTTGGCTTTAAACTCCATGATGGTAGGGCTCACATCTGTTTTGCTCACCATTATGCACCCTGTGTGTCAGTCTTAAACACAGCAGGTAATCAGCACTGTCTGTTGAAGAAATGAATAAACCCATTCAATGTAAATATATGCAGACACTGTAAAAATAAACACAAGTTTAAGATATTATAAATTATATTAAAACAATGAAGCTGTAAATTTTTAAATTATACATTGAGTATTTTAATAAATGTATCCAAGCAAGTTTTATATAATATTAAAATTTTTAATTACTATTAATGTCAAAATATAAACAAAATATATAGAGATTTTTAAACATTTTGGGGAGGGAAGAGAATAAGATTACAGAGAACACGGAGGCCTTTAACTGTATTAAGTTTTATATCTTGAAAAAGAAAAAAGGATCTAAAGCAAATGTGGCAGAATGTTAAGACAGGGAAAACCTGGTTTGGGGCGCACATGACGCTTATGGTATTACTTTTCCATATGGCATTAAGGGTGTACCCATTCCATCACCACTCACTCAACAACAGGTTTCATAGTTTTATTTTTGTCAGCTTGTTAGACCAAAAATCCTATTGCTTTAATATCTATTTCTTTGAGGACTAGTAATGTTACATAGTTTTTCTTTTTCATATTTATTCCCATTACCTGTGTCCTTTGCCCATTTGGAATTTTTGTCTTTTTTGTACTGGCTTAATTTTTTAAAAGTGTTTTCCAATTTATTAACATGCCTTCAAGTGTTGTTTTATGTACAGAAACTCATCTGCGGACCCAATGGAGGACTTCGAAAGTTAAGACTATATCTTTCGAGAATGAGATACACTCACTGACCAGGACATCATTTTGTCATTTTTCTATTATAATTAACAGTAACCAAGTTACTCAGTATGTTCATATGTCAACATACTCAATTTAGTTTTCCAACTCAGGCAGTTAAATTTAATCCTGTCACGGGAAGACATAGTATAGTTAAAAAGAAAACAAAAAAAAAAAACTAAAGAAATTAGGACCTTTTACTAAAAGTAACCATATTACTATTAATAGTAATTATGACAGCCAACATTTACTGAGCCCTTATTTATATGCTGGATATTGTGATAGGCATATTACAAGCCTTATCCCATTTAATCTCCATCTTCATGCTGCTGATTCCATCAGATGCTCTTGTAAATATGAACAGGACTGCTGGAAATGTCAGCTGAAGTATTATTTGAGGATTTACTTTTGAAATGTTTGTAAGATTTTCTTAATGTGTTATTATAAGTATTTTTCATGTACTGCTAAATAACACCTATAGGAAAAGACTTACTTTTACCCTCTTAATGCTCAAATGTTTTGTTACTCTTCTAAAAGATTATTTGAATCTATCACAGAATGATGTGTTACACTATTGGTTATAAACCATCAAAAGTTGTTGTACACAGCTAGTTCTCAAAGACAGCTAAAAACATGTACAATAGCCCGGTACGTTAGAATTATAATAGGAAAGAAACAAGGAATTGGGGATATATAAGCACAGGCTTATTTGTTAGTTCATTCCCACCTACCTACTCCATTCTCCCTTGCATCACAGGAACACTTAGTAAAAATCTTCTGGATGTCATATACTGTGCCAGGCATTATAGTTTCTAACCTCAAAGAGCTAGGTCTGGTGGAAGAGATATGAATGTAAACAAGTAATTTAAACACAATGAAATAAATGCAACACCTTATGGAGAACAAAGTACAATGGTGACAAACAGGAGAAGACATCAACTTTGCTTGTATGAATTAAGAAAGACAGGAGGGCCACTCCAGGCAGGAAGGAGCAAAGAGAATGCACAAAACCAGGAAACAGCATGTTGAATACATGGAACCAAGAAGTTCAACACAATTTTAGCTTAGAGGGATTATAGGTAAGTAGAACTGAAACTGCACCATCAAGCAGAGGCCAGCTTATGGAGGGTCTAATATGCCATCTTAAGAAGTTCTGAACTTCATCTTATACTAAATTACTAAAAGATTTTTAAGTAGAAGGGACGATCAGATCAACAATGTCCACTGTTAGCATTATTATGACAAATGAGACCAGACTGGAGGCTGGGAGATGAGTTTAGGAAACTTTTACAAGAAATTACAGAACCTGGCCCTGGTGGCACAGTGGTTAAGAACCTGCCTGCCAATGCAGGGGACATGGGTTCGAGCCCTGGTCCGGGAAGATCCCACATGCCTCAGAGCCACTAAGCCTGTGCGCCACAACTACTGAGCCTGCGCTCTAAAGCCCACGAGCCACAACTACTGAAGCCCGCGCACCCAGAGCCCGTGCTCCGCAACAAGAGAAGCCACCACAATGAGAAGCCCGCGCACTGCAACAAAGAGCAGCTCCCGCTCGCCGCAAGTAGAGAAAGCCCACGTGCAGCAAGGAAGATCCCACGCGGCCAAAAATAAAATAAATAAATGACAGAACCTGAACTAAGGCAGCAAAAGCAGTAAGATGGAGAAGATTAAACAGTTTTAAGAAATACTTAACGGGTAAAATTGACAGAACAACTCTCATACATCACTTATAGCAATGTTTACAGCAGCATCATTCAAAATGGCCAAAAAGAGGAAACAATCCAAATGCCCATCAACTGATGAATACATAAACAAATATCCATACAAGAGAGTATTATTCAGCCATAAAAAGGAATGAAGTATTGAAACATGTGACAACATAGATGAACCTTGAAAATACTATCCTACATGAAAGAAGCCAGACACAAAAGGCCACATATTGTATGATTTCAATTACATGAAATATTCAGAACAGGCAAATCCACAGACACAGAAAGTAGATTAATGGTTGCCAGGGGCTGGTAGAAGGGATTGGGGAGTGACTGCTAATTGGTATGGGGTGATAAAAATGTGACAGAATTAGATGGGGTAAATAACTTTGTGAATATACTAAAAACCACCTAACTGTACACTTTAGAGGATGAATTTTATGTTATGTGAATTATATCTCAATTTTTTTTTAATGGCAGAGCTTATTGTTTAGAGATGGGAACATAATGGGAAGGGGACAGGAAAATGAGTTCAATTTGGGGCATGTTGAATTCCGTATGTTCCTGGGTTGCTCTGGTGCTATGACCTGTAGGCAGCTTTGATATATAGGGCTGATGCTCAGGGCCCAAGTCTAGGCTAAAGATACACTCCTGAATCTTCAATCTATGTCACCTGCAGAACCCCACTTACTTGCGGTGTGAGTATGGGCAAACTACTTAATCTCTAGTCTACTCTAAGCTATTGTTTCTTTTGCTGTAAACGTGGGTAAATAATAATGAAGAGGACTTTGTATACAGGTTAGGATTAAAGACCAGGAAAAAGTGCTCTAAAAAGTTAACTGGGGCTTCCCTGGTGGCGCAGTGCTTGAGAGTCCGCCTGCCGATGCAGGAGACGCGGGTTCGTGCCCCGTTTCGGGAGGATCCCACATGCCGCGGAGCGGCTGGGCCCGTGAGCCATGGCCGCTGAGCCTGCGCGTCCGGAGCCTGTGCTCCGCAAATGGGAGAGGCCACAACAGTGAGAGGCCCGCATAACGCAAGGAAAAAAAGTTAACTGTGTTATTTCATATTTTACATTGTACATGATATTACAGGCCCAAAGGGTAGGGGGCAGGCCACTGGCTACTAGGAACTGTATAGCAACAGCAGTATCTTGCCCTTATAAGAATCACTGGACATCTACATTTGGACTACTTTTTCCAAAACCACTCACTGTATTTCAAAATAAATATAATGGAGCTGAAGCTCCAGGGAAAAAGAGTAAAACTCTGAGGTTTATGAAGGATATCTGTACTGATTAGGGAGCAAGGGTGTTAAAAGAGCTTAACACCTTCTGTCTCATGACAGAATTTTTGGTTAAGACATTCATTAGAAGTAAGGATAAAGAAAACAAAGACTTCTTTACTAAATAATGGAGATTTGAAATTATAAGAATGTTGAATCTTAGCTTAGGACTAGCGAGAATAAAATGTGTACTATGTCCAAGAGAAAAAATCTGAATAAACTCAAGGAAAATTTGCATAACAGATTTTGAAAACAAGGATATTATAAGCCTACATCTGTAACCTGTTGAAGTCATGTGGCATTCTCCCATAAATTATCACTTGATGCCAAGGTCAGAATGTGAGGCTGGATCAATCATGGATCCAATCTTAATAATTACAGATGTCAATATAATTTTCATATTTTGAAGTATTATATCTCTCAGCTATTCTTTAATTGGCCTAATACCAATTCCTTTAACTGTACCTCTTTATCTGTAATACATCTGTATTATCCAATTTGTTGAGGTTTTAAAAAGGGGGGAAGAAAGTAAATATGAAGTTACCTGATGGTATCTAATACTCTAGTGACTTCTCTCCCTCAAAAATTAGGATTTATTTTTCCCTCTCAAACAGTATATGCTCATTTTTTAAAAAACAAAAACACTACACGGCTTCTCTGGTGGCGCAGTGGTTGAGAGTCCGCCTGCCGATGCAGGGGACGTGGGTTCGTGCCCCGGTCCGGGAAGATCCCACATGCCGCGGAGCGGCTGGGCCCGTGAGCCATGGCCACTGAGCCTGCGCGTCCAGAGCCTGTGCTCCGCAACGGGAGAGGCCACAACAGTGAGAGGCCCGCGTACCGCAAAACAAAAACAAAAACAAACAAAAAAAACACTACAGAGTTTGGCATATGCCCTACCATATTTTAGTACATATTCACATTGCTTTTAAATAAACAGACTCATACTCTACACAAAGTGCTATGATACAGCTTCTCTTACATAATGGACAGTTTTTCAATGTCAGTACATATAGATCTACCTAATCCTTTTTGAAAACTGTGTAATATAATTTGTACAAAGATACCATAACTTACCTCACCTATTCCCTACTGGTAGATGTGTAGATGATTTCCACTTTTAAAAATTATAAACAACACTGCAATAACACTCCTGGGTATACATCTTAAACACTTATCCAACTGAATCTTTCAGATAAATTTCTGTAAGTGGAATCAATTGGTCAAAGGACAGGTAGTTTCCATTTTGATAAATACTGCCAAACTGATGACCTCCAGAAAGTTTATAAGAAGGTATACTCTCACTACAGCATAAAGAGTACACATTTTCCATACCTTTCCAGGCCTGTTATCATTTTAATCTTAGCCAACATGAAAATAAAAGATGTTATTTATTGTTTGAACTCGCATTTCTACATTAATGAAGTACCTTTTAATATGTTTCGACAGCACTTTTTGTGTGAGTGTGGATAGGTTGGCTACTTATATGCCTTTTTTTTTCCTATTTGGATGTTTGCTTTTTTCTAATTCAAATACAGGAGAGCTTCCTGATTGACAGATGATGCAAGTAGTTTTCCCAGGTTTCCATCTGTTTTGGATTTTTGTTAAAGGTGTTTTTGTCTTTATGTAGCTAAACAGCTCAATCTTTTCCCAAATGGTTTAAGAATACTTTGAAAATGAAAAGGATCCCTACTTTTCTCTCAATGGAGAAAAATATTTAATCCCAATTCCACAAATAAAAAAGCTAACCTAATGTTAAATTATTCAATCTGTGTCGACTGACATTATCATTTTTATTTCAATAGCTGTCTAATGTTTAACGTTACAACTTACACAAGGTAGAACCAGTGTACTCATCATGGGAGAAAGAAGACATGGAGGAAGAATGAACTCATGATTTTTAAATAAAATCTACTGCTTAGCTCTGTCTGTTGAAAAGGGTCTAGAAGCAGTGACACTCCAGTAGCAACACCACCTAACATCCAGGACTTAATTTCTAAATATCATTCCCTAGTAAAAGGAATTAGGGCTCTCTGCACAAATGGCTGAATCCAGGGTAGGGACAGGGAAAGAACAAAGGGAACCTGGAATACACTGTGCCAGAAAGTAAGAAAGAGCTCAAAAACTGATGGGGATGTGTCAAAAGGCCAGCTTGAAAGGGATTCCACTGGCCAAATCAAAAATATATTTGAGCACCAAAATTAATAATGACAAGAATAGACTTTAACACATCAGATGAAAAAAGAATCCTTGAGTCTGTACAGATACAAATAAGACAAACCAAATAAATAAGGAGAGGGAAGAGAAAAGAGAGAAACCTTACTCATGGTAGATGTCAAATAATAAATGTAGAAATAATGACAGAGTTAGATTACCTACCACTTTGCAGTCACTATGGTGGTAGTTTGTTCTGGTTAGAATTATCAGTGGCTACTACATCCCACTGGGTGCAAATATGTTGGAGAGCAGGATATTTATAGTCTCAAAGTATCTCCCCACAGAGTACACATTAATTATAAAAGAACTAAAGATACCTTTACAGAGAGACAACTGATAGATATGACCTTAACCAAATAACCAATGTTAACATAACATCATCAATAATGGGACAAGCCAGCATCTTGTGCCTCCTGATGTGATACACCAAGGAGGGTATAACATCACTTACATAGTATTTCTACCAAAAATGTTTAATCCAAATCTGACCAGGAGGAAACAATCAGACAAAACTGAAGGAGAGGACATTGTACAAAACAACTGGCCTGAATTCTTCAAAAAGTGCCACTGTCACAAATGACTAAGAAAAGCTGAGAAACTGTTCTAGATTGTGAGACATGACACATGATTTTTTTGATCCTGGGATCAGGGGGAAAAAAAAAAAAACGAATTGCTGAGAGCACATTCTGGGAACTGATAAAATTTGAACATGGACTATATGTTAGATAAAACACTGTATCAATGTTGAATTTCCTAAATTTTGTCACTGCGTTGTAGTTATACAATGAATTATTCTTAATGTTAGAACAGGGTCAGCAAACTTGTTCCATAAAGGACAGACAGTACTTGGTCTCTGTTGCAGCCACTCAGCTCTGCCACTGTAGTGCAAAAGCAGCCATAGACAAGCACAGCTGTGCCCCAATAAAACTTTACAGAAACAGACACAGGCTGTATTTGGCCAGACCCCTGTGTTTAGAGGTAAAGGGTCCTAACATGCGCAACTTATTCTCAAAAAGTGCAGCAAAAATAAATAATATGTATCCAAGTATGTGTGTGTAGATACACAGGCACACACACATAAAGTAACTATGTCTAGTTTAAAGGTTAAGAGGTATTCACTGTACTATTTTTCACTACTTTTCCATAGGTTTGAAATTTTCAAAATAGAAAGTTCAAAAATTACCTAAGGTAAGCAATATAGCCCTACTTAATCCTCTCAAATATTTTGTTTTTACTACCCATTTCTAATTTTATTACATTAAGATCACAATAATATAACTGTTCCATAAACCTAGGCACTATGAGACAATATAGTTAAGAGATATAAGAAATCTATCGCCCTCTTAAAGCATAAAGCCTCTAAATTGTTATATATAATTAGGATCACTGTCTAGAAACACTGCTCTCCAAATACATCTAAGACTAATAACCTCCATGAAGGCAGTGATGCGGTTTCTTTTGCTCCTCAGTGTATCTCTAGGCCGTAGGAAGGCTGCATGGTACAGAGTAGGCACTAATAACATTTATGGAATTAAGAAATTAGTTGCATTGCTTAAACCAGACTCTTAAGAGATGCCAAACGATAAAGGATAAAGTTTTCTTTTCCTTTCATTTATTTCCATTGCCAACTTTCATTTGCATGTTTTTAAAGCTTTGTATTTATAAAAACCCAAGTTAGAATAAAATGTGTCCAATAATTTTCAACATTCAGGGCTCAATAAATAGTTATTATTAAGTAAATACTTATTCTTAAATTGACCTAAATACAGTGCCTGAATTTTGTGTTAGTTTATTCTAAAAATCAGGCGTTCTCAACTATTCTACAGTCCTATAAAAATTTACAAAATGTGAACTTTCACAATTTGCCACTTTCGAATAGGCCCTTCCTAACACCCCATGTAAAACATCACTAAGCTCTGAACTCTGTAAGGTACCTCCTGTGTACATGAAAAGAAATTCACAGAGCCACAGTGCCCCTTCTCATTCCCTCAGACAAAGTGACCTCAAGCAGTGCTAACAAGGGCACCACCCTATTTTCTCCTACATTGCCACATTTCCTTTCTTAGTCAAAAATATTCACCCACATATTTAATTAGTTAGGCCTAACTGGTCCACACAGTGATCTTAATAACATTAGCAAAGTAAAACTGATACTTTAGATTTTTCTGACACTTTAGATTGTTAAAACATTAGTTATACAAAATAAGACTTTTAAATAAAATTTATATAGTTATAAATTGATTGTACCCACAGTTTAAAAGGAAAAAATATCCAAACTTAGGATTTCATTTTTTATAATAAAAGCGAATAAGTTGACCAGTAGAGGGCGCTCACTTGAAAGGGGGGAGAAGAGTGGCCAGTCTGGAAGAGAAACGGATTTTTACAAAATTGCTGTTGTACCTTGTTTTAAAAACAGAATGTTGTAACAGAACACTAGTGTAAGCTAATATAACATATCGTTAGTTTCGAATGTAAGGTTTAAATCTATATTATGTTAAAAAAATCTAACATAAACGATATTCAGGGACTTGAGCCTCACAATTTATAGGACGTTTAAAGCTACATGTAACACACAGTATTGGGGTCTCAACCTCAGCACTGCTGACATTCTGGACCACGTGATTATTTGCTGGGGGGCCCTCCTGTGCACTGCAGGAGGAGTAACAGAACCCCGGCCTCTGCCCACTACAGAGGCCAGCAGCAGCCCCCTCTTCAAGCTGTGACAGCCAAAAACAGCTCCAGATTTAGCCAAATGTCCCGAGGGGCAAAGTCACCACCTATTCCTTGTTAATAACTACAGATACATATGTTAAAAAACAAAACCAAAAAAACAGAAAAATAACAGCTTACAATATTAAACAGTGCTTTTTTTACACCACTCTTCAATACTGGTTTAGTATTACAAATTTTCTCTCTATAAATACCTTAATCAGCAATTCCATAATTAACACGGAAAAAATTTTTAAAAGACAAACTGATATATCTCGGTGAATAAACACTCCACGGCTCAGAGCACTAAAGATGGAACAAATCAATCCAATTATGACTCCATTCTTTCTCACTGACTAGAAAACTGTTTCATCAAAGAAGGGCATAATACTTGGACTGAATTAGAAATGTCACATTAACAGAAGCATACAGATGTCAATGAATTGGAGACTGGAAAAAAATACTTCTTTCTATGTCTATTTTTATATTGTATCCAGTAGATACTTGTTAGATATTTGCTAACTGACCAACTGACAGTTCTGATCTCTACTTCCATTTTTCTGCTTCCACCAAATTTTACCTTAGAAAACACATTTCAGAGAACATGTTTTTATAATAACATGATCTCCAAACTATAAAAACATATACTATTTCTAGCCTGGTATTGTGTTTGGGGACCGAGTTTTTAATAATCCTGCACCACTAACAAGGTATTTCGTTCTCTCTTGGAACACTGCAGTGGGCTTCATAAAAGATAAAGGTAAAATCTTTTCAGAACAGAAGTAAAGGTGATCATCATGTGCAAATATAAACATGCTCCATCTATGTGTCATACCTAATTCTATACCATATCCTGCTATTAAGATGCCATTAGATAGTAGGCTAAGTTCAAATTTTGATATATTAATAATCTGAATCAGCCTCCAACACTAAATATTTTTAGCTTGAAGGCTAATTTTTCATTTTTAAAAAGCTATACAAGGGTGCAGTGGAAATTCCACTTAACTTGGTCTCAGAAAACTTAAAATTCCACCACTTGCTAGCTTAAGTATCCTTATGCAAGTTACAACCTCTCAGAGACCATTTTTATTGATAAAATGAAAGAAACAATGACCACCTTCCTTACCTGGCTCACAGTTTGGGGTTGGCCAAAAAGTTCACTCGGGTTTTTCCATAACATGAAAAACTCGAACGAACTTTTTGGCCGACCCAATATAAATCTCTGAAAATTCTAAACCACTAGAAAATATGGTATTAGTTAATTAAAATTTTTTCCTAAACTTCTCTCCATTTGTTTAATGCAGAAAAACTGATGAGAACTCCAAATGTGCAAAGTCTATGACCTCTCTTATTTTCTCTGACCTACACTGTTCACCTACCAGAAACTTAACAGCAGTAGTGATACCCACTACCCTTCAACTTTTTACAAAAACGCCATGTCAGTATTTTTGTTTTACCACTTATGAAAATAAACTACTAAATTCTGTTGCTTTTCTGCTAGTTGAACTACACCAAGAATTCAATGTGTCAGTTCCCTCAGAGACTCACTGTAACTTGGGAGATAAGAGACAATCTCTGATAACCATTTCCCAGGTGGCTACACTAGTGACGGAATGTCAGTTTCAAAGTTCACAGGTAATCAATGCTTCCCTGGGTCAAGTTTCTGGTTTGGCAGAAATCATAATCAGAGTTACTGGGTCTGAGTTTATAAACTTTTTTTTACCTTCCCCCAAAATAAAGGACTGACTTTTAGCTTTATTTCTTTAAGATTTATATTGCACTTTAACAATTTTGACCAAAAGGTTTCCTAACCTTTTTTTTTTTTTTTAAATCACATTCTTATACATCATTCTTGACCTCTGATAGGAAACAGAGTGTAATGGAATTCTTCAGATTTTCAGAAAAGATGGAGGGCACTTCTGCTAAAATCAAAATCATATTCCAGAATCCCAGGAAAACTGCCATGATTAACTTAAATTCTATTAAAATGTCCTTTTACTTCCAATTTAAATGGTGGAGTATGACGAGTAACCTTGGCTTCAGAAATAGGTGAACTATTTAATCCTCCTCAAAGTAAAAAATAAACAAAACCATTAGCACTGAATTGACTTGCCAAGAGGAAATACAGAGAGACTATTACATAGGTGGTCCACTTCAGTTAGATCCTTCCCTTTTACTAATGCAAATTATTAAACTTGGAAGCCAAATGAAAGCTGCTTCTATGTTTAAATCAGATCTTTGTAAATAAGGGTTATTTCTTCATTTTTTTCCCTCCAGTACCAGAAATATTTGACATTTCCTTATGAACATTTCCTTGTCAATCCTCAAAGTTCTACACTGCATAAACATCTTCCCAAGGCCAACAATGCCCTCAGAACCTACCTAAGTGCAGTCCAGGTGTTTTTTTTAAGACATTACACAGCACAATACCTTAACAGGGCATTTTTGACCTATTCTAGACCCTACAGCTTGGGGCTCAGAGAAAGTTATGGGAAATTTTTCAGAGCTGATTAAAAAAACTGGTATATCAGATCTAGAATAAAAGCTAAGGGATTAGGATTGCTTACCCTGGGGTAAAGAAGTCTAAGAAATAATCTAATAACATAAATCTATTTCAAAGATGAGCTGATATTATGTTAAACTTCACAGGAAGATTCAGATTATGCATGAAATACACTAATAATTACATTCTGGAAATTAGTTAACAAGGACAGTTGTGTGCCATTCCCTCCTGCAGGTCTTTGGGATTAAATAAATCCTTATCTGCTTGAGATCATCTGAGTACAGTGCTGCCAGAAGGCAGTGGGAAACATACTACGTGACCTCTCAAGGTCTCTGCTAGGCCTTTATTCTATCATTTTGCTGTTGGCCAATCCTTTGGTACATTTTTATGAAACTGAAAAAGTATGAAAATTATTCATTAATCAATTTGTAATAAAAAAAACAATTCTAACATCGCCTTGAATAAATTGAAAAAGGTTTGTAAAGCAAAGGTAAGGATTGGTGATGGTATTCTTACATATCACCTGATATACATATACATAAACGCAAAGAATGAGCTTTCTAGGGGGCTTCCCTGGTGGCGCAGTGCTTGAGAGTCCGCCTGCCGTTGCAGGAGACGCGGGTTCGTGCCCCGTTTCGGGAGGATCCCACGTGCCGCGGAAAAAAAAAAAAAAAAAAAAAGAATGAGCTTTCTAAAATGCATCAGGTAGTTGTAGGTTCTCCACTACTTCAATGTGAAGAGAAAACATGAAAATACTACTAATTCAGTGTTTTTAATTCAATCATCAAATGATTACGCTTCACCAGTATAAATCAACTCTATATGTGACACCAAAATACCAAAAAAAAAACCAAACCTCCATAAAAATAGGCACATTAAAAAAAAAAAAAGACTGTTAGATATGTCTCATCTTACAGATAAGATGTAAATTCACATTTTCACCCTGTGAGAAAACTCTGAAATACACTTCCAATCAAAATGCACATACACTAACACAGAGTAGTAGTATTGTCCTGAGAGAAAACAGGCTGGTGTATCATATCTATGGTTACTTATATCAGAGTAATGCCTTGAAATCCAAGTACATTTTAGATAACTTAATAAAAGTATTATCAGTATAACTACCTTGTGATGAGTAGTCACAGAAAATGATCAGAGAAACCTTTTTTTGTACCCAAAGGATGGGCCTGCACAAATCAATATGCATATGAAAACAAGATTTACCTCTATCGTAGGATCATATTCATCCACAAAGTGATTCTGAATTAGCTGTATCGTCAAGGCACTCTTGCCTACGCCACCAGCTCCAACTACCACAAGTTTATATTCAGTCATTTTCAGCAGGCCTTATGACAAAAATGGAAATGTGACTCAATTAGAACGTGTGCCACACGTGAGGTTAATATAACCCAAACACTCTATCAATACCTCTTAACACAAGTTCACCTTTATATGGAACAGTATTTCAAAATACCTCACAAAATTCAATGACAAAACTCTGGATGACTACAGATGTGTACTGGTAACGAATTGCACTTCGTTGACAAACTCCTCCATCAGCATTTGAGAAAAACTCATTCGGAGTACACAGTTCTTTGACCTTGCATTCAGGTGGCTCTATCTCAAGAGCCCGTCTGCTCTTCGGCAGCAGGTAACGGCTCTCAAAGGAGCAGGCCATGACTTCACTCAGTACAAGTGTCAAGCACACTGCTCTATACCCTGAGGACACACTCACACAAAACTTGCTGACAGCTATCGCCACAGTATTCCTCCTCGACTCGGGCCCCTAAGAGTTACAGTGGATATGCTGAGTGCCTCTGTTGGGGCCAACAGCTACAGAAAACTTTTTAAAAGCATCATCGTAGTAGTTCTCCTGGACAGTTAGCAAGAATCAGATGGGGGTGGGGGGAGGACTGTCAAATAAAGCTGGACAGTACACTGGGAAAATAAAAACTGAGATGCCAAAGCAGATAAGGACGATACCTGGTAACATTTTAATCTGTACATTATCTGCTGGGGAAAATAATGGTGTAAAAACTAAGAGAACTTCGAGAATTTTTAACTAACTATTCAGTACAGATTATGTGATCATCAATCACAATCTATAATGCTATATCAGTGCTGAAAAATAGCACTTTGCACAAGAGAAATATAATTATATAATATTTAAAGACAAGCACACTTTTAATGAGAGAATTTTTAAAAGATGTATTTCTCAGTAATCCACATGACTTTTATTCTCTGCTTCTCATACATCATCTCCCAACAGTAGCAATAAACATCGACAACTTGTAAGGTTAACGGCGCCAAGACAGAAAATATTTTTTTAGTCAGCTGTTTCAAACTTTTTGAAATGAAAATGCATTTATTTACTTTAATCTCCTTTCCCTCAATAACTACATGATATTACTACAAATAAGTAGTGAACTGCAGAAAGAATGGCAGTCAATGAACAATAATTTATTACAGGGTAAGTAGCTCAAAATTAATGAATGTACAGATACTGCATATAAACACTATATACATGCAGCATCCTATTTACTGAAGACCAAGAATTATCCCAACAGGCACCTCACCACCCTACCCCCCAAAAAGTAATATGTTTTTCCAAGTGATAACATACTACCTACCTCTTCACCCTATTCCTGAACCTACTCACAGAGAGCAGACAGGCCAGACAACTGTCGTATCACAGTTCCTCCCTGGCCTGCTCTGCGCCACCTAGCCTTGTCTAGGGCCACCACAAACATGTATCACATCCTGTTTGCTCCCCCTTTTCATTCCTAATATTGACCACAGCAAATGGGATAGGTGAGGATAATCTCACCAAAATGTATCCTATAGTTCCCTGCCCAGCCCACCCCTCCAATAAAATTTGGATAGCCCAGAACAGTAGCTCTCAAAATGTGTTCCAGGAACCCATTAGGGTTCCTAAGACTTTTGGAGAGGGCCCAAGAGGTCAAAAACTGGTTTCACGATAATGCTATGATGTGATTTACCCTTTCCACTCTTATTCGCTCACAAGTGTACAGTAGAATTTTCCAGATGTGTGATAATAGATTGAATACAGAAGCAGATGTGAGGATCCAGCTGTCTACTAAACCATATAATTAGAGATTTGCAAAAGTGCAAAACAATGTCACTCTTCTCACAATTTTTGTGTTTGTTTTGGAAAAGTTACTTTTCATTAAAAATTCTACTACCGTTACCAAGTAATGGGCTTATTATTTCTTTTTTCAATGAATTAATATTGTTTTAATTCTCAATTTTAATTTCTATTGTGCTAAATATTGACACACTCCAAATTGGGATCTTCAGTAACTTTTAAGAGTGTAAAGGGGTCCAGATCCTTATGACCAGTAAGTCTGCTAGCCTAAGAGAGACTGTGGACAAATACTGGATTAGAGCTTAGTTGTACATATATGTGTGAATTCTGAAAGACACATACCTTCTGGTCTACTCCTTTACAATGGTTATTTCTGAAAAAAATCTTTGACTTGGATTTCAAAAATCAAGTAATATTTAAACCCACTAGAGAGAACTGGGTTCCCAAAGATGATCAATAGGCCAGAAGGAGCCCCCTCACCCAAAGCTACAAAAGCTAGCAAGCGGTGGAACAGAACAGTCTGTTCAGGAAAAGAATTTTCACTTTGTCATAAAACAAAATGAATTATCATTTTGTCTACTATCTCTTAAAACCAAGAATGCCTGTGAATGGATACAGTCTAAAGTAAACAGTATTGTTATCAACCATATTTGTCATCTCTAGTCTATTACACGCCCGAGTCAGCATTTTGGACCTTAGTCACCTAAGAATGACATCACTCATAAGGTTGATTCTGAGATGATTATGAACAGACTTTTTTCCCTTTGGGATTTCTTTTTGAATGATTTTTTTCCATTACAAATGTAACATATATATTGTGTAAAAAATTAGAAAATACCTTTCTGTTCTTAACCCCTTATTTTGGTGGATATCAAGATTTAAGAAGGCTACTTGAGGACTTCAACTACAACATACACATGCCTATTTCAGGCAGTTGGCTGGCAGATTGCTACAATTAACTCCTCTGGTAGGTCAGTTAAAAAAAAAAATTGTGTGACAGCCGTTTAGGAATATGGTAATAACTCCTGGGATGGGGATCAAACAGGTACGCATAAGGGTAATACAGAAGAGATGGTGGAAAGAACAACAACAGGCAAATTAAACTTCAAATACAATTCTAGCTATTGCTGTCTACACTCAACTAGCAAGGAAAAAGCCCTGCTTCTGCTCTGCGGGTTTGCTGCGTGTGTTTTAACTTGACAAAGCAAAACAGACCTTCTGGGATTAACTTTTTCTTTTTCACTAAGTACAGGCTTTATGTTGTAGGGTGTTGGCCACCTGTTCTTCCACCACCATCTCTACCTCCACCTCCTCCTTTGTGGCCACAGCAATGTCACAGCCCATACATGGGGGAGGGGAGCAGTCAGGAACTCGGCTGCAGATGCATTTTTTTCCAAACACAATAACCTCAAACAGTGGTCTCTAAGCACTTTCCTCTGCGCTTCCAAAACGCGACCTCCCCTCTTACTCATATATCCCCCTACACACTGAAAAAAGGACCACAAGCCGTCCAGTCTGCGCTCGAGGGAGAAGTTTATACCCTCGTCCTAGAGATGCGAGATGCAGCACAGAAAGCAGTAACCGAGGCAGCCGAGCGCTGGGAAGGGAGGAAGAGGTGCGGGAGCGAAGGGAGAGAGAGGGAGAGGGAAGGACGGCGAGGGGGAGGGGAGGCTGGAGCGCAGCGGGAGTAACCTCCACCGCACCCGACCGCCCCGAGGGGCGGCCCGCCCGGCCCGCGAGTTTCACCCCGGCCGCCTCCAGCCGCGGCTCTCAGGGAGGAGGAAGGAAGGGGTTCCCCGTCCAGGAAGCAGCCCCAGCGGCGGCCGCCTCCAGCCTCACCCTCCTCAGCCCCGCACCGCCCATTCCTCATTCCCCGCGTCGCCGCGTCCCCGCGTCTACCCCGGCAGACCACCCCCACCCCGTCCGCCCGCCCGGGCCCCGCGCCCGCACCCCCTCCCCCC
>NW_006770652.1:1682995-1685795 GCF_000442215.2 Lipotes vexillifer
CGGCCGTGGAGGGGGCGGACCAGGTCGGCGGAGGAGGGGCGGGGGCCGGGCCGGCGGAGGAAGCAGTCGGCCGGGGTGGTGGAGGGCT
The DNA here is from genome assembly GCF_000442215.2 of Lipotes vexillifer. Taxonomy (NCBI): domain Eukaryota; kingdom Metazoa; phylum Chordata; class Mammalia; order Artiodactyla; family Lipotidae; genus Lipotes; species Lipotes vexillifer. The sequence goes on from NW_006770652.1 coordinate 1,683,084, forward strand.
GGGGGCGCGCGGCCGGCGAAGGTGGGGCGGTTCTGGGCGGTGCCTCGGCGCGCGCGGGTGGGCGGGAGGGGGCACCGGCGGACCCACGCGGGACCCGCCCCCAGGCTTCAGCTGCGGCGCCCAGCTCGCAGTCGCAGGTTCGGACCCGGGCCGCCGCGCGCTACGCTCCGCGCACCCAGGAGAGGCCACAGACAGCCCACCGCGCCCCTCTCGGGTCCACACGGTGGAGCTGCGAAGATCCCGCCACCCCTGGGGTCGGCCTACACTTGGGCACATTCATTTACTATCATTTACTGCAAGTAAATAAACATGCAGTCACCCAAAGTGGGAGGCGACTTGGGTGATTTACGGAGAGACCTGGCCGCCAGTTCCCCGACCCGGGGCTTTCTGAGCACGCCTTGGTGAATACCATTCTCCACACTCTGGGGCTGGGAACCTAGCCCCAGGCCCAGACAAACGCGACAAAGCCTTTCATCACTAATTAAGGGCGAGGGGGGTCTGTTGTTCTTCGTTGTTGTTTTTATGGATATTTCGAAGCCATCAAGGGTCACTCAAAACGGCGACCTCAGATGTACCTATTGCCCCTGACAGCACAAGCAGGCGACAGACTATTTTTAAATAGAAGTGCTCTTAATAGTCTAGACCTGAGGAGAATCGTTCAAACATTAATTAGAAGACAGATTAATCACTTAAGGTTCAGGGAGTTAACACATTAAACAATGGAACCATTAAAACTGCTAGCATGCCCAGAGCCTGCGTTGATAAACTACCTAGAAAGGTTTGGGGGAGTTTTCTTCTAAAGATTGAGGCCTGGCAGACCAGCGCCTATACCTAATAGGACCACCCATCTGAGTCTCTACTTGCAGTTCTGTCCCTCTACTCCGCCTCATAGAGCAGGAAGAATAACACAGTTATGTTAAATCCCAACTAGTAAGTCTGTTAACCTAGGCCTGACACCAACTGCCCCCTTTTCTTCCTACCCCTTATGTGGGCTGTACTCTGCAAGGCTGGGTCCTGCCTCCCACTCCTGGCCCTTGGTACCAGGTGGAAGAGGCAGAAGAGAGGAGGTGGAAAACAGGGAAGGGAAAAGAATATACCTGCTCTAGTTCAGGTAGATGCTAAACGTTTTGCACATATCATCTTATTTAATCATCACAACAGCCGCATGAAGTCCGATGCTTTTCTGTAGTCTACACAAGAGGAAACAAATTTAGAGAGGTTAGAAATGGGGCCCAAGTTCACACAGCTGAAAGGAAGTATCCTTCATGTCAGATCGCGTTCGCTCCTCTGCTTCCCATTCAGAGGGGCTCCCATCCTGCTGAATATAAAAGCATGCATCTCCAGGTTCTTCATGGGCTTAAATTATTTGACACCCCCGCCTCCTTTCCTCTCTGAGCTCTTACCCAATAGTCCACCTTCCTCACTTCCAGACTTACATGCTGGTTCCTGGCTGTTCCTTGAAAATGCAGGCAGGCTTCTGCAGGGAATTTGCACGTGCTGCTTCTGTTATCTGGAACACACTGTATATCCACAAAGCTTCCTTTGACACTTACTTATAAATCGTTGTTCAACTGTCTTCTTCTAATGAGTTTCCCAAAAGATCATCTGATATTGCATCTCTCCCTCCTCCAAAATCCTCTCTTCCTGGTTTTTTTTTTGCGGTACGCGGGCCTCTCACTGTTGTGGCCTCTCCCATTGCTGAGCACAGGGTCTGGACGCACAAGCTCAGCGGCCATGGCTCATGAGCCCAGCTGCTCCGCGGCATGTGGGATCTTCCCGAACCGGGGCACGAACACGTGTCCCCTGCAACAGCAGGTGGACTCTCAACCACTGCGCCACCGGGGAAGCCCGGGGAAGCCCCCTCTCTTCCTATTTTTTTCCAGAGCACTTATCACCTTCTAATATACCATATAACTTACTTATTTTGTTTTCTTGTCTCTTTCCCATGAGAATATCAGCTCCATAAGGGCAGGGATTTTTGTCTGTTTTACTTATTGCTACAAACACAATAGGCACTCAGTAAATGGATGGAATGTTGAATGAGTGAAGTTATGTACCCTGCTTCGGAACTGTGTGAACCTAAATCCTTCCTTAGACACAATGCTTTAAAGTCTCTGTAATCTCTCTGTTCACCTTCTTACAAAATCTGCCTTTAAACTCACCCACATCACTTTCTGATAAACCACACGCTAGGGAGTCTAGAAAAGTCTAATAATGGACACAGTTTTTGTTAAGTGAATGAATTTGCACTTATTTGTACGTTGCTTTGTAGTCACTCTTCAGTGTAAATCACAGATTTATTTTGTCCAACTTCAAGTACATGATAAGCTCTTGTTTTCTCTGACAGCTGCTAATACAACGTTCTCCCTGTAGTTGGTGCTCCATAAATCTTAAAAGGACTGTAATATAGAAGAGGGAAAAGCTTTATATAGCACTTTTATGCTGAGTGTGAAAATTCTGGCATTAGCAGAAACCTAATCCATCCACGTGTCTCAGTTATCATCTGGCCTCAGGATTGCCGGAACAGACCTGTATCCCACTCTCTGTTCTGTGCACTCTACACCCCTGCCTCACCTCACACACTTTCTCTCTTCTTCCTTTTCTCACCTACAGTAGTGGATACACATGCATGACAAGCCTTTCCACCATTTGGTCCTGAGCGCTCTCTCAGAGCAAGCACCCTTCTCGCCCACACTCTTTCCTTGACCCAGG
>NW_006770652.1:1685805-1688539 GCF_000442215.2 Lipotes vexillifer
CTTAGAGCAGTGGGTCTCAAGGGAAAGCACTTCATGAACCACCAGGCATACTTACAAAAATGCAAGTTCCTAGGCCCCTGATCCAGATATTCCATTCAGTTGGCCTAAGGTGAACCGGAAATCTTCATTTTTAACCAACCAGGTGATCCTAAGGTGGTGGTTGGCAGTCTGGACATTGAGAAACTCTGATCTAGTTACTCAAATTCCTCTCTCCTTGGAAGCTGCACTTTCTGCTAGCTTTGGGGATTTCTATTCCTCAAGCCCAGTGGCTGCATTGAATGGCCTCTCTGGCTCTCCCTTTCTTTGCCCTCCTCAAGGACAAGTGCACAGGCCCGCACAGTGATCACAATGGGAAAAGACAGAGGGAATAACAAAAAATATAAACTTGGGGCTTCCAGACTTGCTCTAAAATGTAACTGAAGTTTCTACCCTCTACTGTTATACTCTTCTGGGAAGGCAGCCACGTATACACATGCACACACACATCCTTTTGATCTTGCTTAATGAAGATCATACTACCCTTTTCTTCACGGGATACCCTGTGATATAATCAAAGCCAAAACAACAGGAATACCCTTGTGTTAATTGGGCTCTTATGAGATATAAAATGCCAGGACATGTTCAGAACACTGCAAATGCTGAGGGTTTATTTAAAGGAAATGAGGAAACTTTAGAAAACCATATCCTATCATCAGCCAGAGCTCCTGTCCATTCCGGGAATCAACTGCAGTTCCTGTGATCCAACAACAGGCTCCGGTGCCTTGGTCAGCCCCTCATTAACAAGCATCCATTGCCCATACTCTAGTAATTTTGCCATTCTCCCGAGAATCAGCGCCCCCCTGCTTCTTTCTTGTACAGTCTCCGCTTCTACCGCTATCTCTGCTTCTAGTGACCACTCGCTGTGAGTTGCCTTTAAAACATCCCAAGAGAGAGGATCTGAATGCGTGTCCTTCATTATTCAATAGGGAGGGCCTTTATGGGACACAGTTTTCCTGATGGGGCCACCTGATTGGTGGCTGGTCTTCTTCATGTCTGCTTAGAGACTATTGCCTTTGTTTGGGTGCCAATCCCGGATCCAGACAATGGTGGCCAAGCAGCAGGACACAGAGCAGGGAAAGTTAAACAGGAGGAACCACCTATGGATGCTCTCATGGACCCTCCATCAGTTTTCTCAGGTGGGAAATTTGTACCGCTGTAGAGGTGCTATTGAGTTCACTTACCCAGCACATAGTCTCCTCTGGACACTTATTTCATTAGACTTTTGTGTTCCTCTTTGACATATCTGTTTTCTCCACTAGGTTGTTAATTTCTCAAAGTCCCTGCCCCATTTAACTCTACATCCTGTAGCACGTAGTAGGGCCTCTATTTCTTGTAGTGAATGAAATTATAACAAAACTTCAGCCCTGTCTACACAGCTGCTTCATCTTCTCTAGCTAATTTCCCATATCATTTCTAAATGAATATCCAGTCATCATCTCAAATGCCTGTCCATGTCTTTCTTCTTTTCAGTTCAGGTGCTGTTGCCAAGTGAATCTTCCTTACACATGTCTTTCATCATCATCAAACATTTACTCTGCACCTACCGCATAGAGGCTGCACTCATACAGATTACGTATTTTAGAAGTGCAAAGAGTTACAAGCTAAGTTTCTAATGAATACCTAAAGACTGATAATTACCTTAGAAAATTAGAGAGGGAAATGATCGCTGGCCCCAGCTAAGCTTTCACTAAGACTGAATCTTGCTGATACATCTTTAATAACTGCATCAAGTCCAAATCTTTGGCTCCCAGCTTTATATAGCACACGTGGTCCAGCACCATCCTGTCCTGCAATTTCGTCCCCCACCTTTTCCCAAAGCAGATGCCTTCCACTCCTCAGGCAAATCTCCACGCTGTGCCACAAAGCTAGGATATTATGTCTTTGCTCCTTTTTTTCACCAGGTACCTTTTTGCCCTTCTCTTTGCTAAAATTCTCTCTCTTTCAAGATCTAGAACAAGTCCTTCCTCCTTTCTGAAAGCTTTCTTAATTATGCCATCTCTTTTTCATCTCTCTCTCTGTCTCTATTATTTCATATGGGCTAATCGTCTCCCCAAGTAAATTCTAAAATCCCAGAGGCTGGGGACGTGTGTATGCATATGGCTGATTCGCTTTGGTGTACAACAGAAACTAACACAGTATTGTGAAGCAATTATACTCCAATAAAAATCTATAAAAGAAAATAAATTAAAAAATAAAATAAAATCTCAGAGGCAAGAACCATAACTTAGGTGTGTGACCCCACCCACTCATACAAGCCTAGTTCGCTGCAATTGCTCAATAACTACATGAATACATATAACGCTGTTATCAGCAAGGTAAACACGAAAGCAATGTTTGAGGAAGATTACAATGGCAGCTAAAGACAAAAAAGATTAGAAGGAAAAAAGACCTCAGGTAAGGTGTTTTGTGTATGGTATAACAGTACCCAGTGAGAGTGGGAATGGTGCACCGGCTGAATTTACTAGTCCTGTGAACTAAAACAAATTGGTGAATCTCTTCAAACTTTGTGTTTAAGAATGGGGCGGAGGGCTTCCCTGGTGGCGCAGTGGTTGAGAGTCCGCCTGCCGATGCAGCAGACACGGGTTCGTGCCCCTGTCCGGAAGATCCCACATGCCGCGGAGCGACTGGGCCCGTGAGCCATGGCCGCTGAGCCTGCGCGTCCGGAGCCTGTGCTCCGCAACGGGAGAGGCCACAA
>NW_006770652.1:1688549-1741327 GCF_000442215.2 Lipotes vexillifer
CCTCCTACAAGCCAGACAAGTTTTATATACTCGTTAAAACAAAGAGCACATCTGTCCCATATCTGTCCACTTCTGTTCCTCACTGCGACCCCTGTAGTCCAAGTCCCCCATCCAGGGGGACAAGTCATCTGCTAACAAGTCTCCCGGCTGCAACTCTTTCTCCTCTGGAATCATGTCCCATAGTTGAGCAGCCAGACTGATTCTTTTCAAAATGCAAATTGAATCATGTGACCAGCTCAAGTTCTCCAAAGATTTTTTATTGTACTCAGAATAAAATTCAAAATCTTTCAAATGTTTCAAGAGGTAGTTTCACACCACGCACGACCCTTCTCCTCAGTAGGCTCCAACGACACTAGCCATCTCTTCCTTCCCCACAGGTATCAAGTTCATTTCCTCCCCAGGGCCTGGTTCCTGCCTTCTCCTGCCAGAGAGCCTCGGCCTGTCTTTCAGGTGACAGCTTAACACCACCACTTCAGCGAGAGATTCTCCCACACCCGGTCCAAATCAGCACTCCCCACCCTGTTCCCTTACTTCTGCCCTCCAACTAATCCCTCTTTAACACAGTGGCCTGTTTTATTCCTTTACTTAGCACTTACAACTGAAATTATCTTGGTCATTTGTTTGCTTGTCTGTTCCTCCCCTGAAATATAAATTTCATGAGCCAGAGACCACTGAATCCTCAACGCCCAGAGAGAGCTTAGTGCATAGTTGGCACTTAATAAAGATTTGCTGATAAGTTGCTCTAAAGAAAATATAAGAACTAATAATCCACTCTAAGTGAGGTCTTTTCAAGTTCAAGTCTCTTGCTTTTATTTCTGTCTACCTAATGCAATAAGACTTTATTGAATGCTTGTTTTGTTTTTAAGAAAATTAGAAATCAGAGGTATATTTTAAGATTGCTTCCTTTTAATTCCCCGAGGAGGTGCTCATTGGATGACCTATTGATTATAAGCTTGATTTTCCTACTTCCTGTCTCTCCTCCTTAATCAGTTATTAAATAAGTTGTAAGTTTCTTCTATTCCATTTGTGGTAATGTGCATTCAACAGAGCTTTACTTGTACATATCAATTTAACATTCTGGAGTCTAGGGGTATTAACCCTTTGGGACCAGGTGTTTAATTCAGTATCCATATGTCCTCAGTTGAAAGAAGCAAGTCACTTTTTTTTTTTGCTAAATTCTTCTAGTCTCTGTGGAAGATTATTTGCCTTGTCAAATATCCAGTGAAAATAACGATGTTTCTAAAAGTAGTGAGAAGAGTAGCATTGTTTTAACGTGTTTGCAAATCTCTTAAATGTCTGGCTTAACAGAAGAAGCTAGATTCTCATATCGGCTCGTGCATTCTCTGTTTAGACATCACAGGTAGCATCTAGCAAACTCCACTATACACTCATAAGAGAAATGAAAGTAAGGAAAGAAAACAACACCTAGGTATTGTTACGAATATAGGTTTGACCTTGCAGAACACCTAAAAAGGTCCTGGAACCTGCAGGGGTACCTGGGCCACACTTTGAGAACTACTCAACTACTCAAAGAGTTCAAAAGAACTCTTTCTTAAATTTTTGCTAGTAAAACAGGGTCAAATTTAATAAAGACCAATGCAATGGTTAGCTTTTATAAAGTTATTGTTTTCCTTCTCAGAACAGGCTCTCTAATACAGTCCATATTAGACGGCATCTACTGATAATGGTATGTGGGAGAAATTATCGCTAAGATAATACACAAAGGTAAAACAGAGGCCTCAAATAATGTACTTCTTGTAATAATTGAAAACTTGTTTTTAGGCCAGTTTTGTGTTCTTCAGGATCTTGAAGCCCTTTACAGACGTTAATTAATTGAACTTCCCAGGTCACCAAGGAAATGTTCCCAAACATAATTTTTGTGCATTTTGCAGACAGTTTAACTGACAAACAGGGTAGCAGGGCTTGTCCTGGCTTGAAGGAAAGCTGTAAACAAAAACAAAGAATTTATCATCTACTTATTGGGACTATAAATGCACTATATGTTCCCCAGGTTGTTTTAATTTACCAGGTTTGTCAGGAGTATGGATAATGTCGTTATAATGGAAGTGTCTATGTCTCAAAAATACTTGACTTTTTTTACTTCCTTCTTTCCTTCCTTTCTTATTTTTTGAAAAAATACCCAAACTATGAAACTTCTCAGACACTAAATCTTAGCCCAGCTCCATAAAGTACCTTGGCCTTCTAGAAGTCATCAATTAAGTGACTTCAGACTCTTGCTGTATCCCATCCACTGATGTTTGTCAGTCACAACAAAATCTTGTCACTGCTCTGTTTAACACCTCCAATAGCTTACCGTCTCATTCAAAAGCAGAACCCTCAAAATGACCCATGAGAGACCCCCTTACCTTCCTAACTGTGTGTCTTCCTCATCTTTTGTTGCTACACTGGCCTCCTCTTTTTCCCTGGACAGATCAGCAGATGCTCACCTCAGAGCTTTTGCACTTGCTGTTCCTGCTACCTGGGAGGCTCCTTCCCTCAGATCACCCCATGATTCACTCTCTCATTTCCTTCAGGTCTTTGCTGAAATACCGCTTTCTCAGTGAGGTCCCTGACCACCCAATTTAAAAATGCAACTTCCACTACAGAACTGTCTCTTTTCTTTATTTGCATTTCTTTTCTCCATAGAACTTATCACCATCTGTCATACAGTATGTCTCACTTACGTATTTGTTCATGATCTGTCTTCCCCCAACTAGAGACTAAGCTATACATGAGCTAGGATTTGTGTCTGTTCTATTCACTGTTGAATTCCCACCACTAGAACATAGAGTAGACACTCAAAAAATATCTGTTGAGTAAAAAACCAAATGAACTTTGACGTGTGTCAGAATGGTAAGAATGGGACCAACCACAAAAATACACTAAAATATAATAAATATGTATTTCTAGAAAACCATCCTGAAACAAGCTATTACATCAACAAATGAGGACTAATGGACACTCCACTCAATTGCTTCTCCTGGCTTCAGAATGTTGTACAGCTTGTATCATTTTTTAAAGGTTAATGGTAGGACTACCCAAATGAGTTCTTTAATAGATAAAATTGTAAGTGGTGTGCAAATTCTCCTCATGATTTTAGATGAGAGAAGGTACTCTACCTTTGAACATATGTTGAATATTTCTTGTTTTCTCTTTATGGTTTAGAATACTTATTAGCCTGATATAAGTTTCATGAAAACAAATCAAAATGAACTAATAACAAATCTAATTTTCTAAGTGAAAATTCGTTGTGATTAAATATACTTATATATATAATCAAAGAGCAAGTTCCATACAAGTGTATGTAATTGTTGATAGAGTTTGAAAAAATTGAAGTTCAGAAAACAGAGGTAAAAATGAAAAAAATAAAAGAGTCCATGTCTAGTTAAGACTGAGAAGGTGCACATGTCCAGATGGTGTGGGAGTATGCTTTGTGTGTGCTTTAATCACACTGAGTAATGCTTACTGGTGAGGGCGTCATCAAGGCCTGCAGCTGTCAGCTAAGCAAGGTGTTGAGATGATTTAGTTGTGAGAATATCGCAAGTCACTTGTAACTAATATTAAGATATTTCATTCTTGAGTTGGCTTTAAAAAACTTAATTCACGTTCAGAGTTATCCCTAGCACATGCTTCTCAAGCTGACTTGAATTCTCATGTGCTTCCTTGCGTAGGAGTTGCAGCTAGTTCCCGTGGGAGTATATGATGAATGCGATGATCTTCAATCGTTTCTGTCTCAGAGAGAAAACATAGAGAACCAACGGTCTGGTTCTTTTTCTAAGGAAAAGCAGAAATCCTGCAAAATAAAGAAAAAGGAGAAAGAAAAGAAAAGCTTTGATGCCATTATCAATATACTGTTGGGCCGTCTTTTTCAAATATTTCTTGAATAGAACACTTGAAAACCATTCATCATGAGCTTGCTTTCAGATGGTTAGAGGCAGGCTGCTGTGATTCATGTAAGTTCACAGGGTGAAATGTGAGTCTGTAAAATCCTAAACGGTGTAATGTTATGCACTGAGACATTAACATATGTAACTCAACGTCCAAAGGTTGAGATTGCTTTTGGTTTTCTTTCAAACCTGAGAATTCTCAGAGCATCTGAGAAAAAAAGCATTACTTTGTAAAAGAATTTGGGACTGGTTAGGTTCAGAAACATCTCTACCCGAAATAGTAAACAGTGTGTGGAGTGGTTTTTATTTTTCCTTATGTGCTGTTGAAGAAACAAGCTGTTATGGAATTTTGCATCTTGCATGCAATCTTATTTCTATAAATTAAAGAAAGATGTGTAGTATTGCTGTGGTACTGACTTACCATAAAGAGCTGTAATAAATAAATAATGAGGATGCCTATAAATGCAAGACATTTACACAAATAGTAAATAGTAACACTGGAAAGTATATAGTTTTACATTGATGATAATCCACATTACTTTTCACCAGGGCTTTTGTGCTGGGTTCTTAACTTGCCCCACCCCTGCCCCCCTACACTATGATTTTTTTCCCTCTTTAAATCCACTTCCTATACTATTTTCAGATTAATCCACTTGAAGCAGATGCTGCCATCCCTCCCTCGTTTAGAAATCATAATTGCCTACAGCACAGATACCTACAGAATAAAGTTCAAATCTGAATCTACTTTTCCAACTTCATTTCCCACTAGTATCCTCCTTCAGGTGCTTTATTAGAAGCTAAACTTCCTTACTTCCCTACTTTTCCTGCCACTAAGAATTTGTCTGCTGACTGGAATTCTTATTTTCATGTCTGAATTCTCTCTAATCCTCAAACGTGAGTGAAAACCGGTTCTAATGGGGGAGGAGTAGAGACCCAGGTGTAAGAACTCTTCCTTGGGTTTATGGGGCAGTGAATAAAGTAGGCCCTCCATATCCATGGGTTCTGCATCTGCAGATTCAACTAAGCTCGGATTGAAAATATTTGAGAAAAAAATTTTGGAAAGTTCTCAGAAGCAAAACTTGAATTTGCCGCATATGCAGCAAGTATTTGCACAGCATTTACATTGTATTAGGTATTATAAGTAATTGAGGGGTGATTTAAAGTATATGGGAGGATATGTGTAGGTTATATGCAAATCCCGTGCCCTTTTACACAAGGGATTTGAGCATCCATGCATTTTGGTATCTGCAGGGGTCCTGGAACCAATCCCCATAGATGCCGAGGGACCACTGTACGTTCAAACTGTGCAACACTTTAACTGCTGTTTTCCTAATGTCCTCTCCAATGTATTTTCACCTTGCCCTTAAAAACTTTCATGACAACATAACAAGTTTAAAACCATTTAAAAGTCCCATTTTTAGAGAATATATTTGGAGCAGCAGTCCCTCCCTCATTCCCAATGAGGCACCCTCTGACTTCAAAGCTCTGTTCAGATGACACTGTCTCCATAAAAGCTTGTCTCTGATTCTCTTAGCAAGGAGTAATTTCCACTCCTCAACTCTCATTATACTGTATCCACTTCTTTTATTCGATATCTGTGGGGACTTCTAGGTGGCTGGTGCCCAAACTACAAGGTAAGAATGATCCTGCTGCTAAGTATTTCATTTAACCCTTTGACCCTCCCGTGTTTTTGTGGTGTTAGGAGGGTCTTTTCAGTGTGCAGGAATAGCCACACCCAGGTTATCCCCTAATTGATAGAAATACATTGTGAGGGACTTCCCTGGTGGCGCAGCGGTTAAGAATCTGCCTGCCAATGCAGGGGACACGGGTTAGATCCCTGGTCGGGGAAGATCCCACATGCCACGGAGCAACTAAACCCATGAGCCACAACTACTGAGGCTGCATTCTAGAGCTCGTGAGCCACAATTACTGAGCCTGCAAGCCACAACTACTGAGCTCGTGCTCCGCAGCAAGAGAAGCCACTGCAATGAGAAGCCTGTGCACTGCAAAGAAGAGTAGCCCCTGCTCACCGCAACTGGAGAAAGCCCGCACACAGCAACGAAGACCCAAGGCAGCCAAAAATAAATTAATTAATTTATTAAAAAAAAAAAGAATACAGTGTAAAACTCTGTAGGGAAGAAAAAGAACCACAGCCTCTACACTCAAATCAATGGAGAGCCTGAACCCAGGGCATAGCAATGCTCCGGTCCCTCCAGGCTCAGGAGAAGCTCTAGTGAGCGGCTCAGCTAGCTGTCCCCGTTCTAACTCAAGTAGCACAGCGTTGCTTGCACCTTATTCTAGTTTTCTGCTGTCACAATGACAGTGACCATTTATCTCTACTCCTTCAACTTCAGCCACATTAACTTCTGGAAGGTGAACTTAATCAAGCTGCCTGGTGAGGGACTCACCAATTCTGGACTCCTGTCTTGGGCAGAGCTTGTGCCCCAGACGGCTTCTGGATTTTGGTGTTGGTCTCAGATCCAATCTTCAGAGCATTGGGATGCATCATGTATATCTAAAGTAACAATTTTCAGCTCTTTTTCTTTGACGTTGGCTATGAATATATCAGACAACAGAAGCTTCACACCAGACATACCTTTATTATAGCTGGTTGTAATGTTTCATATCTCCTAGTTGGATTGCAACCCTCTTGAAGACATAATTGTGTTCTATTCATTTGTGCATCCTCCATAGAGACTGGTTTTAGTACCTGGCACAGAGTAGACGCGCAATAAATATACGTTGCTATGTGCCAAGATTATATCCCGAATATAAATCCTACACCTCCCAACAAAATGCTGTAAAGTCCAATCTGGCATTGGTTATTCTCTAAGGTGGTTGTGCATCACCCCTGCTCTCAGCAGCCGTCACACTAAAATAGAGTTTCACTGCTTTTATATATAGTTCTAGCCAGAAGGGTGCAAAGCCAAAGGTGGCGGGGGGAGGTGCAGGTTGTTTGTCAGTTTGTTTTTTTCTCTACTGTGATATGTTATAAACAGTTTTATAAGATTTCACTAGAGCCTAGGGCCTCTACATACATACGAAATGCTGAACTAATGACCAGTTGATTATTTAAATGTAGTAGAAAAGAACTTCAGTGGTGGAGCAAGAATGTGAAACAAAGTTTAAATCCCATAACCACATTTCTAGTCCAGCTCTGATTTGGCAGCCCTCCAGAGGGGCCACATTAAGATACAGGTAAAGGGCTTCCCTGGTGGCGCAGTGGTTAAGAGTCCGCCTGCCGATGCAGAGGACGTGGGTTCGTGCCCCGGTCCGAGAGGATCCCACATGCCGTGGAGCGACTGGGCCTGTGAGCCGTGGCCGCTGAGCCTGCGCGTCCGGAGCCTGTGCTCCGCAACCGGAGAGGCCACAACAGTGTACATTTTGTTATATATATTTTTCTCTCTGAGTAATTTGTTGTTTCCCCTTCTTTATATCTTCTGGATTGTATTTCTAGGTAGTGGTCCAATGCTCACGTAAAACAAAACATCTTTATTTTTTTGTCTTTAACACTACTCTCCTAGAAATTTTATCACTGGGTTCTGTCTCACGTTCACTTTGCAAGATTTTTTTGTTTCTCTAACACAAATTATCTATAACTGTACTTTGTCATACATATTTCTGATAAGTGCATATTTCTTTTAGTAATGATCTTTCCTAGAAAGAATGCCAATAAAAATAAGTCCATAAAAAATGTAAGACGTTTGTGTAAAATCTCATTTGACTTTCAAATCACTTATCAAATATGAATGCTTTCACCCCAAAAGAGAATGATTTATTTGCTCTTCCTCTGTGATTCACTTAGTTTGTGAAAAGAGAAACACAAGATCATTTTGTTAGACATTTAGTTGGAAATATTTTCATTAGAAACATTGCTACTTGAACTGAAAGAATGAGAGGAATGAATGTTACATGCATCGTAAGAAAAATTTTGTGAATTTATGAAACAGCACCACCCCTGTTTGGAGAATAATTCTAGTCTAAAGCATTAACGAATTAAACAAATGAATATTTAGCCTTTCCACTGGAAAAAAAGAACAGGATGAATTCTTTAGACAGTTCTATTTCAGTATATGATCCATCAGTTTTAACCTCTTGAGTTGCCTTGGGAAATTATATAAGTAGTTTCCATATTAAATGTTTTGTTACCCAGGAAATACAGGCTTTTGTGGCACAGCTCTTTAATATTATACATAATGTATGACCACCATCAGCCTCAATTTACATTCAGCAAGTCTTTGTTGCAAAGCATCCATACCATTAACAGAGATAAACATATTTACCCAAAACTTTACAAACCACTCTGCATTTGCCATAATGAAAACTTTAATAGCCCAACTGGTATTCTATTATTTGCAAGTTAAGCGATATCACTCACGTACATAAACTGGTATCATGGAGTGCCCTTCAAGAATCTCAGTATAATACGCCATCTGTGCATCGCTTCTGCAGGAATCTGTGAGCGCTCACAATATGTTCAGAGTCAGAGGTACTCTCGTAGTTGAAAATTTCCGCTAGAGAATCCTTTCTGTGCTTACTTGGGAACAAGGAGCCGTAAGGTAATGTTCAACAGCATAATTTGCTTTCCTTTAGGAGATAATTTCCTTTCCTAAAAGAATATATATTTTTTTCTTTTTTAGGCCTAAGCCAAGGGATCTTCAAGATAGAATACAAATTATTTTGTAGAAACACAGCTAGCAACTGGGCTTGAGCATCAACTTTCTCCCTCACTTATTTAGAGTAGAATGATATGGTGAAAGCCTTTGACAGCTTTACTTTAAACTTCTAGTCTGTTCTCTGATGAAAAAAGTTCCCTTTAATATTTAGAGCACTCTTTAGAAGTTAGGGACCCCTAGTAACTCAGTAACCCACAGGATGCCCTGCCCCCATCTGATTTTATTGTTCTAAGGGCCTATACTGCTATTTTTCCTCTTCACCTTCTCTGCTTCACTTTCATACTTGATCAGAAACCACAATGCTTATAGCAGTGATTAAAAAAAATTTTAATTTTATATTAAAAATTATTTACAGAAATTTATATTTGGACTCTAATGATAGAAAATGAAATGGAAATAGGCATGTTCAAGGTATACCCAACCATGAAGAAAAACTAAAGTTATAGCTACACCTAGTAGGAAACTGACTGAGAATAAAAACTTTGCTTCAGTTCAACACATTTTGTCTCTTGAGCAGAACCGTTTGGCTAGGAGATAGAAATATTTGTTTTCGCACCATCTGAGCCTTACTACAGCCTGTGGCAAACTGGCAAGACCAAATTCTTTAGTCCCCAGCCTTCTTAAACCACCTCCAGACTGGGTTTGGTACCTTTGCTCCCACTGTGTTCATCCCTATAGGAGCTATGGTCTTTGTTTCTTGTTCACTAGAATGTAAGCTTCTTGAGGCCAAGAGTCATGTCTTGTTTATTCATACATCCAACAAATATTCACCAAATGTCAACTATGTACCAGTCACTATTTCGGGCACTGGAGATACAGCAGTATAAAAACAAAACAAAGCAGAACAAAAAAACTCCCTGCCCTGGTGTAGCTTGGAGTCTTAAGAGGTTCAGTGGTGTGGTGTACTGCCTTTCTCAGACCTGCTTGCCTACATGTTTTCCATGCTTTGATGTCTCTTATCCCCTCAATGTCTTCATTCAGTGCCTCTGTTCCAACTTAGTCTTGCTCAGTGTCTGGTATTCAATAAATGTGTGTTGAATTGAATAATTGTTTCTCTGTGTTCAATGGAGACATGGCCTGTGGCATTTCTAAAGTTAGAAACAACACGAATACCTTGCTGTGGGGCCCACCCAAAGGTAATGTGGGACCTGAAAAGAGAAATATTTGTGGAGATGACTCAGGTTTGCAGAACAGAAGAAGTGGTCCAGGGTCACTGTGGCAGGGCCTGTGCCAGTCCAAGATCGGCTCAGGATCTTGGCTGAGCAGAGAGGAAAGTGGCTAAAAACATAAAAATGTAATTTAAGAGGTACCAGGAAACTCCCTTTCACCACCTAAGAGCGTAAGCCTTAAAGAGCTGGGCAGAAGCCAAAGAGCTGGTTGAAACAGGGAGGTCACCCTAAGAGATCCAGATTTTCTTCTTGAATCTTACCCTTCTAGGATTACATTTTCTGGCTGGGAATGGAGGTAAAGGGAGAATGGATGTGAAGATGGACCATGGGTAATGAAGCTTTCCTAAAAAGTAAGGGGCAGAGCCTATTCTAAAGATAAATCAAAAGATGGATGGGGATGAGGAAACTACAGTGGGGCAGCTGACTATGATTAAAGTTAAAGACGGCCTACAGGCCCTTGGGGGGCCCTGTGGACTCTGAGAGTTACCAACTCTACTATCCAGGTTTATGCCTTCAGTATTTTTCTCTCCGGTTAACCTCAGCCTTCAGTAAAAACTTGTTCAATGTTTGAAAAGAAATAAGATTCATATTTAGCATAGTTGTAGTAGCAAAAAATGGACTAAGAGATTGTTAATATAGAATATAGTATAGTCACTTAAGAAAGTCATATTGCCACTAAGAATGGCAATACAGAAGTACATTTATTTATTTATTTATTTATTTATTTTATTTTTGGCTGCGTTGGGTCTTCATTGCTGCGCACGGGCTTTCTCTAGTTGCGGCGAGCGGGGGCTACTCTTTGTTGTGGTGCGTGGGCTTCTCATTGCAGTGGCCTCCCTTTGTTGCAGAGCATGGGCTCTAGGTGCACGGACTTCAGTAGTTGTGGAGCATGGGCTTTGCAGTTGTGGTGCGTGGGTTCTAGGGCATGTGAGCTTCAGTAGTTGTGGTGCACAGGCTCAGTAGTTGTGGCTCACAGGCTCTAGAGCACAGGCTCAGTAGTTGTGGCACATGGGCTTAGTTGCTCCATGGCATGTGGGATCTTCCCTGACCAGGGATTGAACCCGTGTCCTCTTCATTGGCAGGCAGATTCTTAACCGCTGTGCCACCAGGGAAGTCCCAGAAGTATATTTATTATAATTTATCCTCAATATATTGCTAAATGAAAATAATAGATTATAAAATTGTATCATCATGTTTCTGTAATAAGAAATAAATATTTACATATGTGTTCAGAAGGCTATCCAGTAAATTATTCACAGTGAAAAATAGTGGGTGGTGAAATTTAAAGTTTTTAATTATTTAACATTTTAGCGATAAGTTTGCTACTTGTAAAATAAAACAATACACAACTTTTAAAAATAGAAATAAAGAAGTAAAGGGAATCAAGAATAAGAATCACTCTTGTAAAAGCTGTACAATCATTACAGCTGCCAATTTGTGTCCACAGGCACTGTATCATTGCTCAGGGCACTCCAGTGAGCAGGTCAGACGTGACTCCCATTCTCTCAGAGTGGAGAACCTAAGAGCAGAGCCATGCTAACAGTTTGCCACTGTCCAATCACAATGGAGTAGAACGAGACCTGGCTTTGCCATCAGGCAGAAGTGGGTTCCGCCGTTTTACCTGTGAAGTCCCTGAGTGAAGAACTCAGTTACTGTTGCCCAGGTCTCAGGGCATCCATGGTACACAATCTTCACCTTACTGTCTAGAACCATACTCCTTAGTCTTCCTTGCCTGGACTCCAGAAGGCTCTTTTGGGCTGTCACATGCCCTTTAATAGAGTTATTCTTCCCTTCCTAAGGTTGACTATGCAGTAAGACTTTCTCTTTATTACTTTCTTTAAATGAGCATTTATTCACTTAAGGAGCATTTTTTTAAGTGGTGCAAGTTAGACAGTATGGCTAGTGAATGGAGAGAATGTTAAAGAGTGTGAGTGTGTGTGTATAAGAGAGACTGGGGGTGCATCCTCAGAGCCCCTTAGAGTCTCTCCCATCCTAAGGGACTTAATAAAGCAGTAAGTCCCTGCACTGTTTGTTGGTTGAAGACCTTAATGAAAACAATGCCTGACAATAAGTTTGATAAATTAGTGGTATCTACTCATTGCATTTCTTACAGGCCACCAAGGAGAAGGGGACATGTATTCATTCAATACATATTTAATGTGTATTATTTTGAAAGACAAAGATAGAACAGCGAATAAGACAGACAACACTCCTGTTCTCAAGAAGAATTCAGGGACTTCCCTGGTGGCGCAGTGGTTAAGAATCTGTTTGAGAATGCAGGGGACACGGGTTCGAGCCCTGGTCCGGGAAAATCCCACATGTCGCGGAGCAACTAAGCCCGTGAGCCACAACTACTGAGCCTGTGCTCTAGGTCCCGCGAGCCACAACTACTGAAGCCTGAATGCCTAGAGCCCATGCTCTACCACAAGAGAAGCCACTGCAATGAGAAGCCCACACACCGTAAGGAAGAGTATCCCCCCCTCGCCGCAACTAGAGAAAGCCCCCGTGCAGGAACGAAGACCCAACGTAGCCAAAAACAAACAAATAAATAAATTTATATAAAAAAAGAAGAGTACAACCCAGCAGCAAAACAAAGATCCCACCCACATAATGGTTTCATCTTATTATAAATCCCATATGCAAGCACTAGGAAGGCAGCAAACCATAGGCTCTTTGCACTGAAATCAAGACAGATCTCGGTTTATTCTCAGGTCTAGTGATTTTTCTTTTTCAGATTCTATGTTTCAGAAATTTATTTTTTTATTCAACTTTTTTCCTGAGGTTTTCCGTTTACAAAGGAAATGTTTTAATTTTATTTTAAAAATAAACTTTATATTTCAGAACAGTTTTAGATTTATATAAGAATTGCAAAGACGGCCTAGTACAGTGATTTTAAATCTATGAGCCTTTGAGCAAGTGACAGTCTATTTGAGTTTCGGTTTCCTTATCTGTAAAGTGGGAAATATAGGGTGGTTTTCATAGGGTTGTTGTAAAAATTAGAAATAATATTTATAAAATATCTCACAGTTAGTAGGTGTTCGATAAATTCTAGCTCTTATTATGGCCCTCCAGTCTTGTGACTGGGTTCAGTTAAAGGCTAATATCATTCCTGGACTTACAGGCAAGTCATTTATGGCCTTTCAATTTCTGTGTCATCTGTCCAAGGGACACTTGGGCAGTGGCCACATCTCCAGGGTGACCTGAATACATTCTGTTCAAGGTCAGAGTCGTGCCAGTGTTGGAGAAAGAAAAATCTTACTCTAGGAATTCTTGACTATGTAACCATTAAATCATGGCCACTCTTTTAGACAACTGGCATACTTATTAGGCTGGAAGAATCCAGAGTTACAACCCTTCATACTTTTTGGCATGCCTGCTCCACAGCCAACTGAATTCATCCAGAAATGTGTAAGACTGAATGACTCACTAATGGTGAGAATGGCCAACCAGCCAATTGGAAGAAAAAAAAAGAGATTTACAAGAGAGCGTCACCAGTGATCCTTCAGGCTGTGCTGATAAAATGTGCATGACTACATCACAATGCATGTTAAAAAAAAAAATCTATCTTCATTTGGCCTTTGTAAAAACTGTCTTTTCTTTTTATTAAAGAAAAATGCTGAGATTCATTGCTATGGGGAAATACTAATGATTACTTTTACAGAGAACATTTTTTTGAACACTACCAATATGCCAAGCGCCTTGCTCAGGACTGTATGTGTATTTTTCATCTAATCCTCCCTACAACTCAGTGAGGCAGGCACCGTTGCTCTATCCACTCTGCAGAGGTGGAAAATGACACTGAATTTGATTCCAGTGCTTTTAACCCCTAGACAGTACTGTGTTATAAGGTTTTATTGAACAAATAATTTGAACACCTACTCTGCTAGGTATTATGCTGGCTCTAGGGTAATGGAGAACAAAGCAGACATGGACCCTACCCTCACACAGTTCACAGTGCAGAGGAAATATGGTCCATTATGAAAGGATTTCAATAAAGTTTGATGATTATTATAATGGGAGCAAAGTAGGGTATCAAGGGAGTAGAGTCAAAATATAATTTCACACTGGCTGAGCTCTCCAGTTAGTTCTGAGACTGCATACATTCCACAGAGAAATTTGGATTGTTGATTACATGTCATTTAGTCCACAAACCTATAATCCTTTATCATCTCACTAGTTCTTTTTTCTTCTTTCTCTCTCTTTGGTCTTCTTCCCTTTTATTCTTTATTTTCTTTCTTTCTTTTTTTTAACACCCAGATTAAGAGTATATTTGGTTTCTTCCCTGTTGCCATTAATTTTTGGGAATTCAAATTACTGTATTTTTGTTCATAACTGGAAGAAGGGAGATTTTTCAGAGATTACTTTTTTCTATTATACAAAGGAAGGAAAAATATTTTGTAAGGTTTGAAGGCCAAGCTCTAAGACCCTTTTGAAAAAACATCTAATTCAACTCTTTTCTGAAAAGGCACTATCAACTGTCCAGAAACACCTCTTAGTTAAAAAACTCATTGAATTTTTAAACATCAATCAATTCCTATTAAACAATACTGAGTTATGTAAAATGAGCTAGAAATATGTACATTACATTTCCCTTGAGGACATTTGAATGCTAAAAAGAGAAATTCCTTTAAAGAATCATTTTGTTTTTGCCAAGCCAATAATATTTGAAAAATAATTTGAAATATTTTGTGAAACCTCATATCCCAAGAGATTCATCCATCTCTCCCAAATTGTTCGAACATGTGTTTTATTTCCACACCTAAACTTATCCAATTTAGTCACTTTCCTAGAATTATAAAAACCTTTAAAGGAGGAGGGGAAATAAAAGCTACCAAGCTAGAAATCCAAACTAACTGTGACTCAGATTTGAGGATTAGTCTTCAGTTTTTGCTTTTGCTTGAAGAATCTCTTTGCAAATAAGAATAGCCACGATACACGGAGCTCGCCTTATATTCCAGGCACTGTGCAAGCTTTCAGTATTGTGTTAATTATATTCTTCTGGGGTGCAAAAACAGAGAAATAGTCGCTTGGCTCAATTACTGTCGGTTTCTTTAAAAGGATACGATATGGGGAAGTAGAAGAGATAGATAAAAGTTTCATGGAAGCCTCATGGAAAACTAGATTTTTGTTCTAGCCACTCAGCAACAACTGAGTAAAAGCTCTGGTCTAGTCGTATAAGCTACCCTCTGGTGACGTCACAGGAACTCTTGGCTTCTTGCCATGCACATGACTCAGCTCCTCTGTCTGTTTCTCTCTACCTGCTTATTTTTCCAACTATTGCTACTGACTCCACGCCACTCACTGTCTCTCTGCCTCATGGCTTTGCTTACTCATGGCTTCTGTTTCCTGTCACCCTTCTCCTCACTTCTGCGTTTACCCAGTGCTGACCCTCCCTGGACGTTTCATACTCAAACTCTGCAAGAGAGAAGAAAGTGCGTGCCTCTCGTGCCAGGCTTCACCACAGGCCACCAGACTCCATCACAGGCCACCAGACTCCAGGCCTTGTCAATCTGTCGAATTGGCAGGGTTACATGGCAAAAACACAAGGTTAATATGCCTATACGGAACCTCTCACAAAGAACTACTCTGACGCTTTTCAGGAGAAAAGAGTGAAACTGGCTGGGTGCCTGAAAAGGCCTGCACATGTGTTATTATTTCAGTTTGAAACTAAACCAGTGCCATTTATATAGAGAGTAAATTCTATCATCATCATCATCATCATCATATATACCTTGCATAATAATATCTAAAGCTTGACAAATATTACCTTGAATTAGTGTGTTGCTCTGGTTTGTCAAATATTCTTGTTAGTAGAAGACGGTTTGGTACTCTGAATGAGGATTGTTGACTTTAGAAAAACTAGAGTGAGAAGGCATAATGGCATAACCCAGTAGTTTTCAAACTGGGGATGTTCCAGGGCAGTGGAGGGACAAGGTAGGAAGAGAAGTAAAGCAGCGAAACCAGCGGTTCAACCGAAGCATCCAGGAATTTACCTGTTTTCTATTTTTCACATGCACAGAAGCTTTTGCCTTAAGAAAAGATTCCATAGCTTAACACAAAGTTTGAAAGCTATCCTAAGAGATATATGTCAAATCCCAGTTCCTCCTCTTTTTTGTTATATCAAAATGCATAAATTAATTACTTTCTTTTGCCTTTCTTTCTTCATTTTGAAAACAGGGAGAATGGTACCTCTTTCACAGGTTTGATGTGTGGATCTAATAAGATACAGTGTACAATGCACCAGGGTCATTGTAGCTAAATGAATGTTAGCTCCTGTGCACATCAAATACTGAACAGTATAATTCTACTAGTCATGACAATCTTTCATTACTGGCTTAGAGAAGGATTTTTCAGGAGTGTCATAAATAAAATGCTGACTAACTGAGTTACATTCAGTATTGCTATAGAAACGTTTATATTGTATAACAGATATTGAACCATACAATTATTGTGAAAATTCAGCCTTCCAGAAACTTCATTGTACAATCAAGGAATTAGGAAGAACATAGGAAGGGGCATTACCCCATTGGGTTATTCACACAGATTATTTAATATGCAATTCAGTTGTCATTTAAATCATAATTTCTTGAAAATATTAAGTGTTTTTCAAATATAAGGTATTACCATTTTTATAATTATGACTCATCCCTGGCTTCTAGGTACTTTTTCTTGACAACATTTTATAACATTTATTTTACCTTGTTGATAATGTTTCTTTTTCAAAAATCTTTCCAACAGTGAGATCATTGTACAAAATGCAGTTCCAGGTATCAAGAACACGAGTGTGACTAAAATCTATTGCCTTACGCCTGAAAATGATGATTTTTCTGAAGTGCCAGTTTACAAGGTGGATAAATAAAGATTCAATATTCAGTGACTTTCCCAATTTTATAGAATTTTAGGATTTTACATGTTCAGGGCACTTATTTGATAAATGAGAGAAATAAGTACAGAGAAGGTATGTGAAGTCACACCATGGTTAATGCTGGGACCACAAACAAACATGGGTCTTTTGGCTTTCAAGCCTCTGCCTCACATCGAGATCAATGGAACAACTACCTACAACCATTTGCTGAGTTATCATTTGAGGCTGAAGCTGAACTGAATTCCATGAAAAATAACCACATGTAATAATTATCAAAACTAGAAAACATGGGAAATAAAAGCAGGGGAAAAAAGAGTAAATATTTAATGCTGTTTAACAAGCTTACAAACATCACATGAAAAAATAAAACTTTGTATTGTATTTGTGTATTATACTGTAATACATCAAGCTAAAACTCCAATATTCTAATAGAGAAGCCAATTAGAAAATCCAGTGATTAGAGTCCTCCTTAGATGATAATAAGAGAAGTCTTCAATTACTCATTTGTCTGACAGAAAGTCTTACCTTTATTATATTGACTAGTGGGAAAAATGTGTTTAAACGTCTACAAGAAGTTAATATTTATTTTTCTATGAGTAACAGCAACTGAGATTTAATATGTTTGAGTCAATATAGAATCTTATTTAAACCAACAGATTATTCTTTGTCATGAAACGGAATTCAAATGAGTTGATTTGCTATTTTTCTTCTATATTGAGATAATAGTTTCTGTGAGGGTTGGTGCTAATGTGTATACAAAGTTAAGTGTGCAGAGCAGATAGGATAGGAATACTGGGTATCAGCGGCTGCCAACTTAGTCTCTGACTATCTCTCTGGGAAAGAACTATATTATTGTAGTAAGCTTCTCACTTTTCTTTCCAATATTCCTTCAAAGCTGTATGAATTATCTGTTGTGATATAGATGATACATTTGTTTGGGCTAACAAATTATCCCCAAACCAGTGACTTAAAATAACAATAAACATTCATTATCTCTTACGGTGTCTATGGGTTTAGGATTTGGGTATGGCTTGGCAGGGGATTTTAAATCAGGTGTCTCATGAAGTTGCAGTCATCAGAAGGCTTTTCTG
The DNA here is from genome assembly GCF_000442215.2 of Lipotes vexillifer. Taxonomy (NCBI): domain Eukaryota; kingdom Metazoa; phylum Chordata; class Mammalia; order Artiodactyla; family Lipotidae; genus Lipotes; species Lipotes vexillifer. The sequence goes on from NW_006770652.1 coordinate 1,706,238, forward strand.
GGGCTAGAGGATCTGCTTCCAAAGTGGCTCACCCACATGGTAACAAGTTGGTGTTGGCTGCTGGCAAGTGGCCTTACTTCTTCTCAGTGTGGGTCTCTTCTTGAGACTAGTTGAGGATCCTTACAACATGGCAGCTGGCTCCCTTCTCTGCAATCAATGGGAGAGACCAAGATAGAAGCCTTAATACTTTCTATGATCTAGCTACAGAGTCATGGACCATTACATCTTTTGTACTTTATAGATCACATTCTTATTCAATCTATGAGGATATTACACAAGGGAGTGACTACCAGAGTTGCGGATCTTTGGCAGCCATCTGTAGGCTGACTACAAAAAGGAATTATCAGGACGCTTTTTGTTCTCATGTGACAGAAACACAACTCAAATTCACTTAGGCAAAGGGAAATTTCTTGGCTCACATAACTGAATTATCGTTAAGTGTAAGCTGTATCTGTGCCTGAAACATTAATAAAACCCTAGGACACAAAAACACCCTGAGAACTCTCTGTCTTTCCCATGAATCTGTTTCTCTTTGCATGTCAGTGATATGCTCTCAAACCTATCACATGGTCAGGCACACCCCTGCTCCTTTGCTTTCTTTGGTGAAGAACAACTCTCTTTCCTAAATCCTGGGGAAAAACTCTCATTGGTCCAACTTGCATCATATCATCATTTTTATGGCCATTGGTTTGGGTACTATAGTCGGCCATTACCACCAGAACCACCATGTTGGAGTTCAAGGCAGACAAACTTCCCAAAATAAGTGGTGCTGGTCCTAGAAGAAGAGAAGAACCAAATAATAGTGGTCTACAAAAATTAAATATCTTAAGGTACCTGAAAAACAGCCACGTTGGCAGTTTTTTTTTTTTTAAATTAATCCACCTTGAATAGGCAACAGCTGCCTCTCCCCCGCCACCATTTCCTTTCACTCACCTTTCATCATTAATACACTTTAAAATTTTTTGCCATCAAGGGCAGTATTTGTTAAACAAGAAAGCCTTTTAAGTCCTTTATCAAAGGTTTATTTTAAAACCTATAGGTGCATTATTTTACTTTGGTATAAATGTCATTTGCAAATAGTTCAAATGAACGATGCAGGTGCTGAATAATGTGAAGCTAATAAAAGATAGTTACAATGGTAGAATGGACGAATAGAATATTTGAAATCTGGAATGAGATGAAATTTGATGAAAATGCTAAGGACGTAAAAACTGATTCTCTATTTGTCTACCTACATGTATGTAATATTCAGAAAAAGAAGATATTATATTTATATACATATGTATATATTAACATAAATGAAAGTACATATATATAAGCATATTCAGAATAGAAGAATAAGGAAGAGATATACTCACTGCTGACAATATATGATAAAATACTAATGGACCAAAAACTGCAGAATTCCTCAAATCCTCCTTCCTTTTTCTATGTAGAGAACACTGAACTTTCAACTGGAAAGTGTAAATCAATCACTACTAAAGGGCACCCGAAGCTAGAGATAGATAAGAGGATAACAAGAGAGTACCTAATTGCTTTAATGAATTTAATACTTCTGAGCCAGCCAAAGACTTATTAAGTTACTAGACAACTTGTAAATGTGCTTGAGGACTTGATTTCAGTCATCTTCGAGAAATCATGAGGTTCTTCAAGTAGACTGTGCTGACCAGCTGTTATTACTGAATTGAACCCAGAAGTATTTCCCCTTGTGGATGTGAATAAAACAAATAGAGGTACTTTCAAAAAGTAGCCTCCACAAATCACCTTATCTGTCTAGTAATAACAAGGGCCATATGCTTCAGAAGTGTCATTTGGAGAGGCTCAGTTCAATTCCAGTGTTAGAGTCAATCCACACAAGTTACCCGGAGATCAGCCAGTGTCACTGACATTTCATAGAAGCTGAGCAAGCGATCCCAGAAAGAACCTGAGGTCATTTATTTGAGCCAATTTGCCACATCCTTCCTTTTGGAACCCTCAGAGATGACTTTCTCACAGATCCTATGAGCATTTAAAAAAACTGTTTCAATGATAGGACAGCTGTAGGACACATTGAAATTGAAATATAAAACATCAACAAATGTGAGTAGCTACAACAAATACAGTAGCTACATTAAAAAAGTAAAAAGAAACATGTGAAATTAATTTAACGATGTATTTTATTTAACCCAGTGTATAAAAAATGTTATACTCTCAACATGTAATCAATACAAAAAATTACTGTGATGCATTTCATTTTTTTGGTACTAAGTCTGAAATACAATGTATGTTTTAAACTTACAGTTCATCTCAATCTGAACCAGTCACCAAATGCTCAATAGCCACATATCCATATCGCAGGTGGCTGCTGTATTACCTGACAGCACAGGTCTAGTTTAGGATTATGGACAGTGGTCCTCAAAGTATTGTTCTTCCTTTCCAGGAGGACCTGGAGACTTACCAAGATTACTCTTTGCCTATATAAAGGGAGCTTCAAAACCCATTTTACACCTCTTCAGCTTCTTGGCATCCCCTGTCGCATACGTGCTCTTTTTTTCAGTTAACTTGATAATGCTAAAAATGGGGCCAATTCAACGTATTTCCTATACTTTTCTCCATGGACCAAGCTGTTTTAGAAAGACTTTGAGGGCAGGACATATGTGAGTTCAAATCCCGTCTGTGCCTTTATGACTACCGCAGAGGCTTCTGGTTGTCCGTAATATCTGTCTTCCCCTCTGGAGATGTAGAAAACTTGGCTGGGTACAGAGACACTTAGAAAAGGAACAACTACATTTCCAGCATAATTTGCAGCAAGATATGGCTACCTGCCTAAGTTCTGACCAACAGGGTGTTAATGGAAGGGTCACGGGGAAGCTTCTGGGAATCTTCCTAAAAAGCAGCATGGTGCCCTTTTTGACCTCTCCTTCCTTCCTCTTGCTTAGAGTACATATGCAGCCATCTTGGACCATAAGGTCAAGGCCATGCATAGCTTGAAACATCATATCAGCTCACGGTCTTTCATACAAGAGAGAAATAAACTTCTATACCTGCCACTGCAGTTTTGGATTTTCTGTCACTTGCAGCAAAATCCTAATACAATGATCTTGGGTAAAGATTTAACCTCTAAACTTATAAGAAAGGTGAGAAACATGTCTTTTCTAATGCCTAGTACAAAGTAGTTACTTTACACTGTTAGATTTTTCTTAAGTATATTAAAATTACAAATCTACTAAACTCTGTAGGTTTCTAAATAAACTCATTTGTTCCTCTCCCAGCTCAGTTTCCTGGCTTCTTTCTGAACTTGCAGATGATGCAAAGGTCTTCATTGCATTTGCATTTCTCTCCAGAAAATTGCCTGACTGCCAGTTTACTCATGTTCATGAATGCCGGATGGCTCAGAAAAGCCTCTGCAAGAACCTCTCAAATAAATATTTAGAAAGGCATTATGAGAGCACTTAGCAGTGCTATTCTAGAATTTCTAAAGCAGCAAGGTACCAAGATCATGAGGCCCTTCCTTACTTTAAGTCACATCTCTCAACCAAGCAGATCTATTTACTGTGCTATTATTTTTAATAGGAAAACAAAATCATTAAAGCATTCTTTTAACAGATTGCTCACTTTCCAGGAGAGTGAGAAGCATAGGGAATACTCAATGTTCTATCAGTTGTTTTTCAAGTTCCTTTCTTGATAGTGGAAAAACATGTGAAAAATTTCAAGGAACCCCACTTTTTTAAAACAAAACTTCAAACAAAAACAGTGATATCAAGAAGTATTTATTGAGAATGCCATAATTAAAGGTACCTGCCAACATAGATTAAGTTTCCAGAGGATGCCTATGTTTTTAAATTGTATATGACACACTCTTGTGTGCGCTGTCACTTATTATGCTTTCGAAGAATGGTTAAAAACCAAAAAGGATGGGAGTATATAAAAAGACACAGGAGTTAACCCCAAAGAACTCCCAAGGACCAAAGCTGGAAAATTTGAGCAACAAAATAGAGTATTGGTTTATAATCCAAGAAATAAAATAAACATCCATAAGTCCACACTGCTTTAAATAAATGATTGAATAAATAAAGAAATTGGGGATAAGGGACAAATCTTTCTTATAAGAAATTGCAAATAATATATTTAGACACTCTTGCTCCAGGAGGTGGAGCTTAATTCCCTGCCCCTTGGGTATGGGCTGGACATAGTAACTTGCTTTCAGAGTGTGGAAAGGAGAAAAAAAAACAACAGTAACTTTCCAGCAGAGAAACCTGGCACACAGTACCTTAACCAAGAGATTAAGGTTAATATCATCAGTGATAAGTCATGTGGGTGTCGTGATGCAAGGACAATGACAATTCACCTCTGTAGAATTCTTCCCCCAATACATAGTCCTAGTCTAATCATGAAAAAAGTCAGGCAAACCTACAAAATGCCCAACCAGAGCTCTTCAAGATTTTCAAGATCATGAAAAATGAGGAAGGACCAGGGCACTGTTGAGGTAGGAGGAGACTAAGAAGACATGACACCTAAATGTCATGTGTATCCTGGACTAGATCGTGGAACGGGAAAAGGACATTAGTGGGAAAAAACTGGCAAAATCAGATGAAGTCTGTAGTTTAGTCAATAGTTTTGATGAATGTACCATAGCTACATAAGATGTTATCACTAGGAGAATGTTAAATGAGCATTTGTAGAAAGTTTATTGGGTGCCCAACACTGTACAAAATTATAAATATAAAATAATGGATATATTATATATAATATTCATATTACGCATAGTTCCCTCAAGAGTTATTAAATAAAAGAAATATGGTTGCCCTCAGGGAGTTAAGCTATAAAAATGAATCAGAGAAAAAATAATGAAAATCACCTTTAAACGATGGCTAACATTTAAATAATGCTTAATATATACCAGGCACTATTCTAAGGACTCTGCATATACACATCAAATTGTTTAATCTTTCTGAAACCCCATGAAGTAGGTACTATTACTATTCACATTTTTTCTAACTTTTTTTATTTTGAAAAAATTATAAATTCATGGAAAATTTCGAAGAAATGTATAGAGAAGTCCCATGCACACTTCCCCCAACTTCCCCCAATATTAACATCCTACACAACTATATAGTACACTATCAAAACCAAGAAATTGATATAATCCACAGAGTTTATCCAGATTTCACTACATATATGTGCACCTGTTTGTGTGTATCTCGCTCTATGTATTATTCCCATTCTACAGATGAGGAAACTGAGGCCTAGAAAAACTAAGTAATGTTCCCAAGGTCACTCAATTTGTATGTGATGAAGCTGTTCTTCAAATCTGGGTTATTTGGCTGCAGAATCCATACTCTTAATCATTAAGTTCTACTGTATTGCAATTTAGTCAAATATTGCAGTAACTTAAATGATTACATCAGCATATCTAAAGAAAGAATGTAATCACAAGTTACCTGTAAGGTTCAGGGGAGGGGTCAGATAAAGCTTAGAGCAACTGGCTCTACTCAAAAGAACAGAGTAAATGTGCCCACCTTTATCTATATGAGGATGAAGATTTGGGACCAACTGACCTTGAGCTTTATGACACAGTCATCATAAAAAGCAATTCTTATAATTAACGGAGTATCTCAAGCTATCTTTTTGTGTGCATTTTTTTTTTTTTTTGCGGTACGCGGGCTTCTCACTGTTGTGGCCTCTCCTGTTGCGGAGCACAGGCTCCGGACGCGCAGGCTCAGAGGCCTTGGCTCACGGGCCCAGCCGCTCCACGGCACGTGGGATCTTCCCAGACCAGGGCACAAACCTGTGTCCCCTGCATCGGCAGGTGGACTCTCAACCACTGCGCCACCAGGGAAGCCCCTCAAGTTCTCTTAACTGAAGAATACATCTGAGGAACAACAAGTAGCCCTTGTTCGTATTCGTGACCACAGAACATTGTAGCCGTACGTTTACTTGTAAAGTCTCATAAAAAACGGAGTCCTCATAACTACTATGTAAACTCAAACAGAAGGTCCTTGAGGACAGGAATGGTGTCTGTCCTGTTCATAGTACCTCTTGTTGAATGAGTGAGAGAATGAACGAACGAATGACTGAACTGATCACTGGTATTGTCAGCAGGACTTCCTGCCAAACACACACACACATTCATCCGTAGTGCTGGAAACATTTGAGTGCTTGTCAATCCTCTTCCATTCCTAACATCCAATCAGTCCTCAAATCCTAGGGAGTCTCTTACCACTTTTTCACTCCTTCATTTATCTTATTTTGTTTTTCCATAACCCAAACTACCATCCTACCTACACTAGTTCCCACATACTCTGCTCCCCTTCCTCTTTTGATGGAATAAATATTTCTTCTCCTGTCCAAGGCCAAGTTCTCCTTTTGTGCTCTTGATTTCATTTCTTCATTTTAACGAGGTTTATTGTCTGTTTATATGTTCATAAATCAAGTAGCAAAGTCATTTTTTCATATTGGTCTATTTAATAAACAGTTTAAATAATAAAATAAAAGTGAGTTATAATCAATTTTTTAGAACACTCTGCCTCTCAGTTTTCCAGGGTCATGTATGAAGATGGACCTTCTCAATTAATGCATTTCAGCAAATGCCAACATTTCATGGCATTTCAGTCATTGCCAGCAGGGAAATACAGACAGAAAATGGCGATGGATGATAGATTTACTAATTAGAGATTGTGTATTTTAAAATGTCACTAATACTACGTTGATCTTTATAATTATGCTTCAGACTGAGGAGTTGGAAAATAGCAGGAAAAATCAGCAAATTTTGTTCAGGGGATACTATTTGATGTGCTTCCTCCCTTCCTTTTTTTCCTTATGTAAATCAAGTATCTTTCAGTTTCTGCTTTGTTTTAATAAAACCCTTTTTTTGAAAAAATAAGGAACAGTTATTAGATTTCGTAAATTTTTTCAGCTCTATTGAGGTGTAGTTGACAAATAAAATTATAAGATATTTAAAGCATACATTGTAGTGATTTGATATATGTATATATTGCAAAAGGATTCCTGCCATCTAGCTAATTAACACATTCATCACCTCACGTATTTATCTTTTTTGGAAAATTTTTAAAAATTTTGGTGAGAACTTAACAAGGATCTTGTTTCCCGAATTATCTTCTTTTTCTTTCACTTTCTCCCTCATGGCTGGGTTATTTCCATGTACAAGCAAACATGCCTTAATATCATCTATGCTAAAAAATAAATGATTAAAACAAATCCTTTGACTTCCTCTTCAGCTACTATAGATTTCTTTGATCACCTTCAGGACAGAATTTTGAAGTTGCCCATGTTACCTGTCTCCTTTCTTCCCTTGAAATCACTCTTCAATCCACTATGATCAGGCTTTGTGAATACCACTTGACTGACATGGATTTTACTAAGGTGGCCAAATAATTTCATTTTGCAAAGTTCCTGCATGCCAGCTTTCAACCCATCATTTGACTTGACCTCTTACTTATATCCATTGTTGGAACATTTACTTCTCTGGGCTTTGTTGACAGCACAGGCTTCTGATTTTTATCCTATCACAGTAGTTCCTCACTCCCAATCTCCATTGTTCCTCAGTGCTCTTTTTTTTCTCTCTAGTGATGTCCTCCAGGCACATGGCCTTGGATAGCTGCCATACGCTTATGTCTCCCAAGTACATCCAGTTCCGACCTTTCCTCTGAGTTCCAGACTCATACATCCAATCATTTACTCGACATCTCTTCCTGGTTATCTACCGGGCATCTCAAACTTAACATTTCCACAATGGAACTCCTGATTCCTGGCTTCTCCCTCTTTCTACTCTCCCTGTTCAAAGGTGCACCTTCTCATCTCAGTAAGTGGCCCCATGACACACCCAGGCCAGAACAAGTGGCACCCATTTGCAATCCTGTCCTCATCATGTCTCATAGTCAATCACAGATAAGCACTGTTTGTGACATCTCCATTCATTCCACTGAGGAACTCCAGTACACATCTCCCTTATCTCCCACCCAGTCCCTGTATCAGTCTCCCAGCTGTCTCAGGGCTTTACTCTTCCCATCACCCACCCATGTCTATCTGCTACTTAGGACCCACAGTGGTCTTCATGAAGTGTATGCGCTATAGATCTCTGACCTTAATAACTTTCTTTTGCAAACAGAATAAAATCAAGTTCCTTCCTAAGGTCCACAGACCTGCATTGCTTGGTTTCTGCCAACCTCTATAACCTCATCTCCTACAACTCTCCCCTTTGACTATGTGTTTCTCCCCCCGCCTTATAGAGTTCCCTCTGCCTAGAATATTTTCCCTGTGGCTTCTCTGACAGGGTAACACTTACTCATTTTCTCAAGCCTCAGCCCTGTGAAGCTTTCCCAGACACCCTCCTCTGCTAGACACACTTAATTGCCCAATAATTGTCCCTTCCTTGGTCTAAGCTTGATTTGACCTCAGGACTTTTGCATTTCCTGTCCGTTTTGCCTGAAAGGCTCTTCCCCCCAGAGGTCCTTATGGATGTTCCATTTTTATCAATTATTTCTCCGCTCAAATATCACTTCCTTGGAGTCCTTCTCTGACCACCTGATGAAAAGTGGTTGCATCGCATTCTCCAGTCCCTTCTATCCCTTCCCTTGGCTTTATTGTTTTTATATCATTTAGCATTATCTGTAATTATTTTATTCATTTATCTGTGTAGATGTTTCTTTTCTGTATTCCTCAGCCAAGATGTAGCCTCTGGTATATAGATGACACACAATAAAGAGTTTAATGGATAAAAATTTAAGGATAGTTTACTATGTGCCAGTTAGTATATGAGGTGATGGGGAATAACACTGAATAAAATACTGGTCCCTGCTCATGACTTTTCAGGCTAGGAAAGAAAGATAGGTAACCAAAAGCAATCCTAAGACTATATAATAAGTTATATTGAAGTATGCATAACTGGTTGTGGAGCACAAAAGGAGGAATAAGCAATTAATTCTATCGCACAGAGGGCTGGCTGGGAAGATTTAACAGAAGTGCAATTTGAACTGAGTCCTAAAAAATGAATAGGAGTTGCCTTTTAGTGAAGACAGAAAAAGTATGTTTCAGGGAGGGGGGACTAGTGTATAAAAAAGCATGGAGAAAAAGAAAATTTTTTAAAAGGACAAGACCCAAAATTGTCTTTAGCTCAATGCCATCCAAATTATAATTTCAGAAGGATATTTTGTACAACTCAACAAGCTGATTCCAAAACTTATACGGAAACACAAAGGACCTGGAATGCAAGACAAACAACAACAAAATAATTTGAAGCATTTATACTACATGATTTCAAGACTTACTACAAAGTTACAATAATAAGTAAATTATGGTAACTGGTGTAAGTATCAACAAAGATCAATAGAACAGAATTGAGAGCTCCCATATAAATGCACACTTATCTAACCATCTGATTTTTGACAAAATACCAAAGCAATCCTATGGGAAAAAGAAGTTTTTTTTGACAGATGGTTCTTAAATAACTATATATATCAATATGGAAAAAAAATGACTCTCAACCTTTACTTCACACTGTATACAAAAATAAATCAAGTTAGATTATGGATCTAAACGTGAAAGCTAAACCATAAAAGTTTTCAAGGGAAAACAAAAACATAGGGAATAGGCAAATGTTTCTTAGACAAGATACAGAAAACAATAGCCATGGAAAAAATAGCCAAGGGAAAATTTGATAAACGAGACTTCATGAAATGAAAAATTTCTGATTATTAAAAGATACCATTAAGGAAATAAATAGGTAAGCCACAGACTAGAGAAACATTTAGAAAACTTATATCTGAGACTTCCCTGGTGGTGCAGTGGTTAAGAACCTGCCTGCCAATGCAAGGGACACGGGTTCGATCCCTTGTCCGAGAAGATCCCACATGCCACAGAACAACTAAGCCTGTGCACCACAACTACTGAAGTCCACGCCTAGAGCCCGTGCTCCCAGCGAGAGAAGCCACCGTAATGAGAAGTCCGCGCACCACAATGAAGAGCTCGCCACAACTAGAGAAAGCCTGTGCTCAGTACCAAATGTTGATGGGTATGTGTGTGGAACAGCCAGAACTCTCATACATTGGCAGAGAAGTGTAACCTATTACAACTACTTTGGAAAGATATCTGACTATTACTTATAAAGTTAAATATATAGCTACCCTATGACCCACCTATTCCACTAATTTTTATCCAAGAGAAATGGAAACATATGTTCAAAGAAAGACTTGTATGAGAACGTTCATAGTAGCTTTATTTGTAATAGACAAAACCAGAAACAGCCCAATGTCGGTCAACATTAGAATGGATAATCAAACTGTGATATACCCATACTAAGGAAAACTACTCAGCAATAAAAAAGGAATGAACTGCTGATATACTCAAAAACAGTATGCTGGGTAAGAGAAGAGGGTATACTGCATAATTCCATTTACATGAAATTCTCTGACAGGAAGAACTAATCTCATCTCTGGTGGAAAAAATTTGAGCAGTGGAAGCCTGGGGCTGGAATCAACTGGGAACTAAGGCATGAAGGAAATTCCTGGAATGATTGTAAAGCGCTATATCTCAATAGGGATTTATATTACACAGCATTAGTCAAAATTCAGTGAATGGTACATTTATGATTTGCATATTTTACTACATGTAAATTTTACCTTACCAGGAAAATAAAAGGCCATAAACAAGTATAATCTCTGGTTAATGAATATGCATGAAGTGTTTAGGGTGAAGGCTACAGATGACTGCAATTTACTTTGATGGATAGAGGGATGGAGAGATGGGTAGATATATAAGTACAATAAAACATTAATAACAAAATCTAGGTAGTGAACATATGGGTGCTCACTGTAAAATTCTTTAAAACTTTAAGCTGGGCTTCCCTGGTGGCGCAGTGGTTGAGAGTCCGCCTGCCGAGACAGGGGAAACGGGTTCGTGCCCCGGTCTGGGAAGATCCCACATGCCACAGAGCGGCTCGGCCCGTGAGCCATGGCCACTGAGCCTGCGCGGCCGGAGCCTGTGCTCTGCAACGGGAGAGGCCACAACAGTGAGAGGCCCGTGTACCAAGAAGAAAACAAAACAAAACTTTAAGCTTGTAGATATTAAAAATGAAATGCTGGGGGAAAGGCAGGGAAATGTGAAGGATGTGGAGAATCCTAGATAGTGTTCAATGGCTGGAACTTGGGGTAGTTTGGCAAAAGATGAAGCAGGAAAGGCAATCAGAAGCATGATTGTGATGCCCTTTCATGCCACGCTAAGGAGTTTGTATTTTATCCTGTGTAGCAATATTGCTCAATTGTCTTTGTATTCTAACTGCTAGTGTTTTTAGTTATGCCCTCATTAAGCTTCATCTAGGATTTTGCAGTGTATTTATTTAGTCGAATTGGATACAATTGGATTAGATATGAAGGATGCACTTATATTCCCTGTGAGTTTACATAACTTTTCCTGCTTTAATGTCAGTCAACTTGAGATTTTTGTGTATAAAGAGACATTGCTGTTTGAATGCGTTGCCGGTTGACAGTAGTTTCAAAACTGTATTTGTGTTTCTAACCCTTAGCACTGTACTTTGAATTTTTCCTCAAATGAGCAAGTTTTACAAATGGACAATGAGAAATGAATTTTTTTTCTCAGTATAAAATACTCAAACAAATGTTGAATATAAAATATCCTAGTAAACACTAGGGGGTTGCATAAACTATCTAATTATAAAAAATAGCCTCTGCTTCCAAGGTGTTGACAGTCAAAATTCCTACATTTTATGAAACACAAATACAATTCTTTAAAATGTATGCTTCTTTAGCCGGACAGGCATATATTTGTCAGATTCTGTGAGTCTTCCCCCCTTTCATTATTCTATTCACATTTGATAATGAGGTAACTATTTGCAAAGGTGTAATCGTCGATGATATCATCAGTTTGAACACATTAAGTGTTTACCATCTATGGAGATAAGGCAACAGGGACTGAGAGCCTTATATTTCCCAATAGCTTCTTCCAAAATGCAAATTCACCTCCACAAGAAGCTTTTAAGAAAATAATACTTTTTTTTTTTTTGGCTGTTTCTCGGAATCCTAACTCCCCGACCAGGGATTGAACCCAGGACCATGGCAGTGAAAGTGCAGAGTCCTAAGAGTTGGACTGCCAGGAAAGTCCTGAAAATAATTCTTAAAACACCATATAATTTATGTACCAGACCATTTCTCCCTTTGAATAAAATTTGGCTATTTGAATTTTTTTTTCTTTCTTTCTTACTTCTTGCAGTCTGTTTACATTTGGATGATTTTAAAAATGTGGGTATCCTTCAAGAGATTAAATCTTCTAAACCTACATCCTTGTTGGTTATCCATTTTAAATACAGTAGTGTGTACAACAAGGACCTACTGTATAGCACAGGGAACTCTGCTCAATATTATATAACAACATAAATGGGAAAAGAATTTGAAAAAGAATAGATACGCGTATATGTATTACTGAATCACTTTGCTGTACACCTGAAATTAACACAACATTGTTAATCGACTATACTCCAATATAAAATAAAAAGTAAAAAAAACCCTTCTAAACCTACTATGTGAAACATCTATTTGTTCATGAGAATTCTTTCAGTTTTTGCCAAACTTTGTATTCTTAGTTTTGCTTAGTGCCTGGTATAAAATATATAGATAATAAATACTATTTGAATAAATAAATGAATGAATAAATAACAGCCATGATACCAGAATACTAGAAAACGCAACTAATGACTATGCATCTAAATATTAAATTAAACAACATATAATCTCTTAGCACTAAATCACAAAATATTAGGTACCCATGCATGTATCAAGTTACCTTTTCATTAAATTATAGGGCACATGTAGTATTTTGTCTGTGAAACCATTATCGCAAAAATTAGTTGTTTTATACTAGCTTCGGTTGGGAAAAGGAAGTATCATGTCCCAGGTAGTATATTCAATAATTCTATTAATAGACTGTTTCTATTAACAGGTACTTGGCAAATAGAAAATCTCTATTGGGACTTCCCTGGTGGCGCAGTGGTTGGGAGTCCGCCTGCCGATTCAGGGGACACGGTCCAGGAAGATCCCACATGCCGCAGAGCGCCTGGGCCCGTGAGCCATGGCTGCTGAGCCTGCGCGTCCGGAGCCTGTGCTCTGCAACGGGAGAGGCCACAACAGTGAGTGGCCGGTGTACCACATAAAAGAACAAAAACAACAACAACAACAAAATTAAAAAAAAAGAAAATCTCTATTGGCAAGTGTTTCTGTGACTGGTGTACAATTATAATGGATATTACTTAAAAATAAATTTAAAACCAGAGTTGAACTCTAGGCAAAAGTTTGAAGCTTGTGAATTTTGTATTTGGAGCCCTCCCCCTCTTGTGTCTTCCCCTCTCTTTCACTTTGTAGAATTGTGTATCCTTTACCAAGCAGACACTGGTTGCATAATCAATAACCAATTTCCTTGACTGTTCTGCCTAACAGACTCCCACTTTCTTATGTATCCATCCTCCTCCATGGGGCTAGGTGCTTCAAGGGATATTGGCTCTACTTCCAGCTTCAGGGGCTAAATTCTGATTGATCTAAGGCATTCATGGCGTTCTCACTGCCCTGGCCAGAGATTGATTTAGGCGCCCATTTGTGACATAATTCCAACCAAAACGGCATAATGGGGAAGTTTGGGGGCTTCGGGAGAAGGTTTGGCCCTCCTGCAGTGACATCTGGAATTGGCATCTGGAGTTGTTACAGCCTTCTTTACTAGGCTGCAGGTGAAGCCAACACGCAGAGAAAGGCAGAGGCAAGAGATTACAGAGAAGCAGAGCTGAACTCTGTGTTTGTAGTCTACTGGAATTCAAAGCCAATCTTGCTTGCTAAAAGTAGCCTAACTAATAACTTTTCCTCTGAGTACTGGATATTCTCATATTTTCCTTTGGTATCACAAAGCCCTTCACTAGAAACGATCCAATCTACCCTCTACAGTGTTCCTCCCTCTACTTTGCCACTAATTCTAGCTCATTATTCATTAAAACTTTCATTATCTGACTGCCTCGATTTTCAACTGGATTCTAGGGGAAAATCCATCTGATGCTAATTTTCACTAGAATGTTTCCGGGAGACAGCCAATCGGATACTGAATGGTACTAAGCTGAGAATGACTGGACCCCTTGAAGTGTCCATATTCTCAATGTAGAACTTGGTAATTGAAACAAAACTTGGATTTGTTCAAGTTTAGACATGTGACAAAATGAAGAGAATTTCAAGCAATGTGGGGTGATATCTAAAGTTAGCTATTAACTCATTCTTCCTGAGGCTAGGTTAAACTATATCAATGTATTTATAATGTTATGTAGATTTTATCAACTCAATCTTGGAACCCTGACCATCTATGAATGACATGCATAGGAAGATAATTAACCCGAATATTTGCCTTTCATTCTCAACCTGGTCTGGAAGATGAGAATTTAATATGTGTGTGTTTAATAATTAACATGAAGCCTTTCCTTAAAGTCTTTTTGTTAGGGCAAAAAAATATGTGAAATCGATTACATTAGAAGGGAAGAAAATTATTTTCTTAAACAAAAGGAATGCCTTAGCATCGTGTCTTGAATAGCTCACCCTAAGAGCTGATTACGAAGAGTAAAGCTTACTTGATGGTCTGTGATTTTTTACTTTCTAGATGGCCTGCAAATCTAAAGGATTTCATTCAGTTGGGGCTAGATAGCCCCATGGTCACATGATGGACTCTCAAACGTAATTGGCGCCACTTAATAGGATCGTGGTTAGTACTGCTGTCTGAGAAAGGAGAACATGTGACTGAGGATCAATTTCACATCATCACAACTGAAGATTCTTTTTTCAAATCAGATTCTTCTGGGGATACTTTGAAAACCTCAGTTCAAGTGACAGAGAAGCTGAGAAATGCTTGTATGAGCCTTTATGATGAAAGGAACTATTTTAAAGGCTAAGATAGAAAAAGAAAAACGGATCCTTTCTGCATAGGATATGCCAGGCATCTCCTATGAGTGAAGGCAAATAGGAAATATTTTTCTCAGACCCAATCGTGGTAGGTCCATTATTCCACCAGGTATAAAGAGCTATGAAAATGGGATTATGATTCATTGTGTCCCAGCACCTGGCACAGTAACTGGTACAGAGGAAATGTCTAATTGTCATTTACTGAATGTCCATGGAGTTGAAAGTCTTAAATGAAAGGGTCAATTCTCTAGCAGTGGCCATTGCCAGGTCCCTCAAAGGAGTTTCCTTATTCATTTGCTACCACTGTTTTTATCGTTCATAAAAATTAGAAAAACAAGAAGAGTTACATTTTATTGGGCACTGATAAATAAATATATATAGTACTATTCAGGTACTAGGTATTATTCAGATACAAAAATCAATAAAATGTGGCTGGTATTCTTTTTTTTTTTTTTTTTTTTTTTTTTTGCAGTACATGGGCCTCTCACTGTTGTGGCCTCTCCCGTTGCAGAGCACAGGCTCCGGACGCGCAGGCTCAGCTGCCATGGCTCACGGGCCGAGCTGCTCCGCGGCATGTGGGATCTTCCTGGACCGGGGCACGAACCCGTGTCCCCTGTATCGGCAGGCGGACTCTCAACCACTGCGCCACCAGAGGAGCCTGGGGCTGCTATTCTAGAAGAAAGACTGCAGACTTACAAAACAATAATCAGGACGGGTACCAAGTCACTTTGGGCGTCCAAAGCAGGAAGCAATTAAATACCTGCGGGAGCCAGAAACCTCTCCCTAAGGGTCTAACAGCCTTACAGCCAATGTGCACTTATTGAATGCCTACTGTGCGCCAGTGGAAAGAAATGGGAAGCTTACACAGGCACAGGAAGGCTGGGTTAGGACAATGCCCAAAGGTTCAGTGTAATTGTAGCATAAGTTATCTCTGGAGTCCAGGGGACGTTGTGGGGAGGGATTGGTGGAAGGAGATAAAACTAGAAGGTGAAATGAGACATCAGGATTTCAGGGAGAGGGACTGACACAATCGAACCTTGTTTTGGAAAGGGTTTCACACGAAGAATGAATTAGAGGAGAGAGAGATTAAAAGCAGAAGAGCCAGTTAGGATGTCTTTTTAATAACTCCTAGGAGGGAACTAAAATCATTGCCAGTGAGAAAGAAGAAAATACAGAATCCAGAGCTTTTAAATAAAAAGACAAAAGTACAGTCAGGAGGACCAGGTGACTGATTATATTATTTTTTTAAATTAATTAATTAATTAATTTTGGGCTGCGCTGGATCTTCATTGCTGTGCGCAGGTTTTCTGTAGTTGTGGCGAGCAGGGGCTACTCTTTGTTGCAGTGCACGGGCTTCTCACTGCGGTGGCTTCTCTTGTTGCAGAGCGTGGGCTCTAGGCGTGTGGGCTTCAGGAGTTGTGGCGCCGGGCTTAGTTGCTCCACAGGATGTGGGATCTTCCAGGATCAGGGATCGAACCCTTGTCCCC
The DNA here is from genome assembly GCF_000442215.2 of Lipotes vexillifer. Taxonomy (NCBI): domain Eukaryota; kingdom Metazoa; phylum Chordata; class Mammalia; order Artiodactyla; family Lipotidae; genus Lipotes; species Lipotes vexillifer. The sequence goes on from NW_006770652.1 coordinate 1,722,658, forward strand.
TGCACTGGCAGGTGGATTCTTAACCACCCCAGGTGACTGATTATTTGTGGAGTGAGAAAGGGGGAAGTTGAGGACTATTCCTAGGACATATACAAAATCCCAAGGAGATATATAAATGATTTCTCTCATAAAAACTCCTGTCTTTATGGATGACACTAAATCACTGAAGAGAGAATAGTATAATGAAAGTAGTAATTTATTAATAATAATAGGTAACAGATTGCAAACATGGTAGGGTACTGAAAATTGAAGAAAAGATCCTCATTAAGTTCACAAAGAGAATGATATTAAATAAAACGTCCCCTGAAATTCAGCACTATTTATTATTATTAATCTTATCATAGATGTTATCAATAGTAATAAATTGTAATTGTTTAAAATAAACCTCAACTATACACAAGAAATTGGAAGAAACATAATTTAAATTATGCTTCTAGATCTTCAATTAGAATTTTTCTCCTTGATTTTCAAGTCTTACCTTGAGTTTTCTAACTTAATTTTCACATATTTAGCCCCAAAGTCATATCAATGAGCATTACTAGTCATATTTAAAAAGAAAAGGAAATAGCTAAGTCATCTGTTTTCAGTTTTGATGCTGAGTTGGTCTAGACAGGATGAATTTATTTTAACAGAGTTTTCAGCTGGTAGCCATTCTGCCCTTAGAAATGTGATTTTTCAATTGAGGATATGTTATTCTAGTATTGGCATTGTTAAGAATGGCTCTTTTGTTCTTTATAGGTATTCGCCTATAAAGAACAATTGATAGAAACAACAATAGTATAAATATATGGTAGATTATAGTTTTAAAATGCCTTTAATTTCGTATTTAACTTAGACATTTGATATAGATAGGGCTGATAGAATTAGGTCCTTTAAAATAAAATTTAACTCCTTTATTATGAAATATAACACACATACAATAAAGCATGCAAAACATGTAGCTCAAGGAATTAACATAATCACGTGTGTAACCATGTCCAGATCAAGAACCATTGTCAGATCCCCAAATCCCCTCATGCCTTCCTCAACTCTCACCCTAACCTCTACTGCCCAGGTGACCACTTTTATGGCCTGACTTTATGGCCGTCATTTTCTTTCTTCTCTTTATAGTTTTACTACCCATCTATGCATCCCCAAATACTATGATTTTTGTTTGTTTGGTTAACTTGATTTATATAGAACATATAAATAACAGAGTAGAGAAAACTCTGTTTTCCTTTGTGCATGGCTTCTTTCACTCAAGATGTTTTTGAGTTTTGCCAATGTTGTTTCCAGCTGCAGCTCATTCATTTTCATTGCAATGAAGTATTTTCATTGACTGAGTGCCCCACAACTTATTTATCCATTTACTGTTGATGGAAATTTGGATTGTTCTCAGGTTAGCTAATGCAGATAATGTTTTTATGAACTTTCTTGTACATGTGTCCTGGAGTGCACATGTGCATAAGTTAGGGTAAATATACCTGGTACTGAAATTGTTTAGTCACAAAATATGTGCTTACTAGATAATGCCAAATTGTTTTCATTTGGTTATACCAATTTATACCCTTGTCAACGGCATACAAATGTTCTTGTTTTTCTTGCTATTCACTATCATATTGCGATTGTTGGTCTTTAATTTTATCCTTTCTGGTGGGTGTGTAGGACTCTCTCACTTTAATTTGCATTTTTTTGATGACTCACAATGGGATTGAGCACTTTTTCATGTGTTTATTGCTATTTGGAATCTTTTCTTGTGAGTATCTGTTGAAATCCCTTGTCCATTTTTTTCTGTTGGATTATGTGTCTTTTTTATTGACTGGTAGGTGTTCTTCATGTATTTTGGATATGAGTTCTTTGTCATTTATTTATATTACAGCTTGTTTTTTCACTTCTTGATGTGTTCTGATAAAAAGTTCTTAATTTTAATGTAGTCCAATTTATCAGTCTTTCCCTTTATGGTTATTGATTTTGTTTGTTTTCTTTGTTTATAAGAACTCTTTCCGGAGGGGACATGGGCACACACACATATATATAGCTGATTCATTTTGTTACAGAGCAGAAACCAACACAACATTGTGAAGAAACTATACTCCAATAAAGATGTTTAAAAAAAAAATTCTCCCTCACTGAACCCATTTTGATGGTAACAAATGAATGTGACATTATAATAACCTAAAAAAAAAACCAAGGTAGGTTTGTGTTTTTATTTTCAGTATGCGGGCCTCTCACTGCTGTGGCCTCTCACATTGCGTAGCTCAGGCTCCGGACACGCAGGCCCAGCGGCCATGGCTCACGGGCCCCACCGCTCAACCACATGTGGGATCCTCCCGGACCAGGGCACGAACCTGCGTCCCCTGCATCGGCAGGTGGACTCCCAACCATTGCGCCACCAGGGAAGCCCGTAATATCAATTTTTAATGCAAAATTATTTGTATTTAGTTTCGTCACAAATCTTTCCTCATTGCTTGAAGTAGTACAGAGTTTTACAATTATGGAGGAGCAGGTGATGGTACTTAGGGATAAAAATCCATAAAGCTCCCACTTGTCCCTTTATGCCCTCAGCCAGGCGTGGAAGGATATTTTGCAAGTATTTCCAACTTTGATGCTTGTATAGCATTTCCTCAGCTGATTAATATTCCCATACCTCCTCTGGCCCCATTTCTGTTCTGCACACACAAAACCATGGCAAAATACAATGCAATAGGGGATTTAAGTTTGTAGAGTATATATATACTAAGCCAATAAATCACCTCAAAATTTGTTTGGAATAGCAAAGGATATGGAAAGTTATCGAGAAGGATATGTAAATAAATCAATAACCCAGCATGTTCCCTGTTGAACACGGGCCTCACTAAGTTTCCATAGGCATGTACAGCTACATATGATACCACCTGTGCTGAATAAAGATTCCACCAGATTTGAGAAGCATCCAGAGTTCCTTGTAAACACTCTGGTGACTTCCCCTAAACTTCTAAAATCTCTAGCTGCATTCTTGCTTGCTCACTAGGAGCAAATGACTGTTACAAATCAACTCCAGCACATCCCTAACATACAGCAGTGTTAATTATATTTGTCATGTTGTACATGTCAAGTACTTATTTATCTTAATTGGAAGTTTGTACCTTCTGATGGCCTTCATCTAATTCCGCCTTCCCTCACCCCCCACTTTTGGTAGCTACAAATTTGATCTCTTTTTCTGTGACTTTGTTTACTTGTTTGTTTTTGAAGTATAATTGACCTATAACACTGTTAGTTCCTGGTACACACACAGTGATTCAATATTTCTATACAGTTCAAAGTGATCACCATAAGTCTAATTGTCATCTGCTACCATACAAAGGTATTACATAATTATTGACTATATTCCCACACTATACATTTTCTACCCGTGACCCATTTGTTTTGTAACTGAAAGTTTGTACCTCTTAACTTCCCTCACCTATTTCTCTCCTCCCTTCACCATCTTCCCCTCTGGCAACAACCCATTTGTTCTCTGTATCTATGACTTTGTTTCTGTATAGTTATGTTTGTGCAATTGTTTTGTTTTTTAGATTTCACACATAAGTGAAATCATACAGTATTTATCTTTCTCTGTCTGACTTATTTCACTTAGCATAATACCCTCTAGGTCCATTTATATTGTCCCAAATGGCAAGATTTCATTCTTTTTTATGGCTGAGTAATATTTCATGATATATATATGTATCGTATCTTCATCATGCATTTATCTATTGATGGGTGCTTATGTTGCTTTCATATCTTGGCTCTTGTAAATAATGCTGCAATGAACATAGGGGTGCATGTATCTTTTCGAATTAGCGTTTTTGTTTTCTACCCAGAAGTGGAATTTTTGGGTAGTTCCATCTTAATTTTTTTGAGGAATCTCTGTACTATTTTCCGTAGTGTTTGCACCAATTCACATGTCCACCAACAGTGCACAGGGCTCCCTTTTCTCCACATACTCACCAATACTTGTTATTTGTTGTCTTTTCGATAATAGCCATTCTGACAGGCATGAGGTAATATCTCATTGTGATTTTGACTTGAATTTCCCTGATAAGTAGTGATGTTGAGCATCTTTTCATGTACCTGTTTGCCATCTTTATGCCTTCTTTGGAAAACTGTCTATTCAGGTCCTCTGCCCATTAAAAAATATTTTTTGATTAAGTTGTTTGAGTTCTTTATATATTTTGGATATCAACCCCTTGTTCCATATAGCATTTGAAAATATCTTCTCTCATTCGATAGACAGCCTTTCCTTTTTGTTGATAGTTGTCCTCACTGTACAAAAGCTTTTTCATTTGATCTAGTCCCATTTGTTCATTTTTGCTTTTGTTTCCCTTGCCTAATGAGATGTATTCAAAAAAATATTGTTAAGACTGCTGCCAAAGAACATACTACCTATGTTTTCTTCTAGAAGTTTTATGGTTTCAGGTCTTACATTTAAGTCTTAATCCATTTTCTATTTATTTTTGTATATTGTGTGAGAAACTAGTCCAGTTTGATTCTTTTGCATGTAGTTGTCCGGTTTGCCCAATACCATCTCTTGAAGAGGCTGTCTTTTCTGCATTGTATACTTGTGTCTCTTTTGTTGTGGGTTAATTGCCCATATAAGTGTGGATTTGTTTCTGGCCTCTCTATTCTGTTCCATTGATCTATGTGTCTGTTTGTGCCAGTACCATACTGTTTTGATTACTGTGGTTTTGTAACATAGTTTGAAATCAGAGAGCATGATATCTCTTATTTTGTTCCTCTTTCTTAAGATTAGTTTGGCTATTCAGGGTCTTTTGTGTTTCCGTACAAATTTTAGAATTACTTGTTCTAGTTCTGTGAATAATGCCATTGGTATTTTGATAGGGATTGCATTGAATCTGTAGATTGCCTTGGGTAGTGTAGCTATTTTAACAGTATTAATTCTTCCAATCCATGATCACAGTATATCCATCCATCTGTTTATGTCATCTTCAGTTTCTTTCACCAGTGTCTTATCAGAGTATAGTTTTTACCTCTTAGTTAGATTTATTCTTGGGTATTTTATTCTTTTTGACGCAATTGTAAATGGGATTGTTTTTCTTAATTTCTCTTTCTGATAGTTCATTCTTAGTGTATAGGAACACAACGGATTTCTCTATATTAATTTTGTACCCTGCAACTTTACCTATGAGTAAATTCATTGATGAGTTCTAGAAATTTTTTGGTGGTGTCTTTAGGATTTTTCCATGTAGGATTTTCTATTGTGTCGTCTGCAAACAGCGACAATTTTACTTCTTCCTTTCCAATTTGATTTCCTTTTATTTCTTTTTCTTATCTGATTGCTGCGGCCAGGGCTTCAAGTACTATGTTGAATTAATCATGAAAGTGGGCATCCTTGTCTTGTTCCTGATCTTAGAGGAAATGCCTCAGGTTTTCACCACTGAGTATGAGGTTAGCAGTGGGCTCATCATATGTAGCCTTTATTATGTTGAGGTGTGTTCCCTCCATACCCAGTTTGTGGAGAGTGTTTATCATAAAAGGAAGTTGAATTTTCTCAAACTTTTTCTGCATCTATTGAGATGATCATATGATTTTTATTTTTCAATTTATTAATGTGGTGTATCACATTTATTGATTTGTGTATATTGAACTACCCTTGCACCCATGGGATAAATCCCACTTGATCATGGTGTGTGATTCTTTTAATGTGTTGTCAAATTCAGTTTGCTAACATTTTGTTGAGGATTTTTGCATCTATGTTCATGAGTGATATTGGCCTATAATTTTCTTTTTTTGTGATAACTTTTACCAATTTTGATATGAGGGTGATTACTGGCCTTGTAGAATGAGTTTGGAAGCATTCCTTCCTCTGCAATTTTTTGGAATAGTTTGAGAAGGATAGGTGTTAACTCTTCTCTAAATGTTTGGTAGAATTCACCTGTGAAGACTTCTAGTCCTGGACTTTTGTTGGTTGGGAGTTTTTTTTAAATTACTGATTCAAATACATTACTGTATTTGGGCTGTTCATATTTTCTATTTATTCCTGAATCAGCCTTGAGAGATTATACATTTCTAGGAAATTTTCCATTTCTTCTAAGTTGTCCATTTTATTGGTATATAATTGTTCATAGTAATCTCTTCTGATCCTTGGTATTTCTGTGGTGTTGGTTGTAACTTCTCTTTTTTCATTTCCAATTTTATTGATTTGGACCTTCTCTCTTGTTTTTTGATGACTCTGGTTAAAGGTTTACAATTTTGTCTACTTTTTAAAGAACCTGCTCTTAGTTTCATTGATCTTTTCTATTTTTTTTGTCTCTATTTCATTTATTTCTGCTCTGATCTTTATGATTTCTTTCCTTCTACTAACTTTGCATTTTGATGTGTCTTCTTTTTTATAGTCCCTTTAGGTGTAAGGTTAGGTTGTTTACTTGAGACTTTACTTGTTTCCTGAGGTAGGCTTGCCTCACTATAAACTTCCCTCTTAGAACTGCTCTTGCTGCATCCCATAGATTTTTGGTCACTGCATTTTTGTTTCAAAGCAAAAAATACATGTGTTTGTCTCCAGGTATTTTTTTAATTTCTTCTTTGATTTCTTCAGTGACCCATTGGTGGTTTAGTAGAATATTGCTTAGCCTCCATGTCTGTGTGTTTTTGCAGTTTCTTTTTCTTGTATTTGATTTCTAGTCTCATAGCATTGTATTTGCAAAAGATACTTGATATAATTTCAATCTTCTTAAATTTAATTTACTGGGACTTTTGTGTGTGTGTGTGTGTGTGTGTGTGTGTGTGTGTGTGTGTGGCCTAGCATGTGACCTATACTGGAGAATGCTCCATGTGCACTTGAAAAGAATGTGCATGCTGCAGGTTTGTATGCAATATTCTGTATATATCTATTAAGTTCATTTTGTTTTATGTGTCATTTAAGGCCAGTGTTTCCCTATTGATTTTATGTCTGGATGATCTGTCCACTGATGTATGTGGAGTGTTAAAGTTCCCCACTATTATTGTGTAACTGTCAATTTCTTCCATTATATCTCTTAATATTTGCTTTATGTATTTAGGTGCTCCTATGTTGCATACATATATATTTACAATTGTTATATCTTCTTGGGTTGATCCCTTTATCATTATGTAATGTCCTTCTTTGTCTCTTGTTACAGTCCTTGTTTTAAAGTCTATTTTGTCTGATATAAGTATTTCTTTCCTGGCTTTCTCTTTTTTTTTTTTTGCGGTACTTGGGCCTCTCACGGTTGTGGCCCCTCCCACTGTGGAGCACAGGCTCCGGACGTGCAGGCCCAGCGGCCATGGCTCACGGGCCCAGCCACTCTGCGCCATGCGGGATCCTCTCAGACCGGGGCATGAACCCGCGTCCCCCGCATCGGCAGGCGGACCCCCAACCACTGCGCCACTAGGGAAGCCCCTGGCTTTCTTTTCAGTTTTATTTGCATGGAATACCTTTTTCTATCCCCTCACTTTGTGTGTGTATGTCTTTAGATCTGAAAAGAGCCTCTTGTATGTAGCATATATATGGGTTCTGTTTTTGTATCCATTCAGCCCTTTACATATTTTAATTGGAGAATTTAGTTCATTTACATTTAAAGTAATTATTGAGAAGTATGTACTTGTTTCTATTATGTTAATTGTTTCGGGGTTGTTTTTGTGGTTCTTTTTCTCGTTTCTTCTTTTACTCTTTTGTGATTTGATGTCTATATTGAGTGTTATGTTTGGATTTCTTTCTCTTTTCTGGGTGTGTCTATTATAAATTTTTGCTTTGTGGTTACCATGAGTTACATATATAATATATATTTTTTAATTTTCTAATCTCTTAAGTTCAAATGCATTTTAACAACCCTGCATTTTCACTCCTCTCTCCACCTTTACTGTTTTTGACATTATATTTTACACCCTTTTGTTTTGCGTATCCCTTAACTATTTATTGTGGATACAGATGATTTTGCTACTTTTATCTTTTAAATTTCCTAATTGACCATTACTGTATATTTGACTTTACCAATGAGCTTCTTCCTTTCATACTTCTAGTTGTGGCCTTTTCTTTTCCGTTTAGAGAAGTCTCTATAATATTTCTTGTAGAGCTGGTTTGGTGGTGCTGAACTGTTTTAGCTTTTGCTTGTCTGTAAAAGTTTTGATCTCTCTATCATATCTGAATGATAGCCTTGCCAGGTAGAATATTGTTGGTTTGAGGCTTTTTCCTTTTATTGCTTTAAATATATCATCCACTTCTATCTGGCCTGCAAAGTTTCTGCTGAAAAGTCCACTAACAGCCTATGAGAGTTCTTTTGGATGTAACTTTTTGTTTTTCCCTTGCTGCTTTTAATATTCTTTCTTTATCTTTAATTTTTGCCATTTTAATTACCACGTGTCCTGCTCTGGTCCTCTTTGAGTTGTTTCTTTATGGGACTCTGTGCTTCCTAGACCTGGATGTTTGTTTCCTTTCCCACGTTAGGGAAGTTTTCAGCTATTATGCCTTCAAAAATGTCCTCTGCCCTTTTCTCTCTCTCTCTCTCTCTCTCTATCTCTCCTCCCTCTGGGGCCCCTATAATATGAATGTTAGTACATTTGATGTTGTCTCAGAGAACTCTCAAACTCTCCATTTTTTAAAATTATTTTTTCTGTGAGCTTGAGTGATTTCAACCACTGTGTCTTCTAGTTTGCTGATATATTCTTCTGTATTATCTAATCTACTGTTGGACTATATCATTTAAGGGTACCCTTCTGTGTGGGCTGACTACCGTGGGAGTGCTGGTAGCCGTGGCTGACCCCCAGTGTAGTTGGTTTCCAGGCCCTGCTTTGTACATAGGCTGCCAGCTACTGGTGGCTGGGGTCAGATTCTGGCTCTGCTGGCTGCACAGCCAGAGGAGTCCTGGTTCTAGTTCTGGTTCATAGCTGGGCATGAGGTGACTGGCTACAGAGTCCCAGGAGGTTCCAGGGCTAGTGCTAGCCTAGTGGTAGCCAGAGTCAGATCCCACAGTAGCTGGCTATGGGACTAGGGGTCCTGGAGCTAGTGTTAGCCTGATGATGGGCAGGTCCATGACCCAGGGAGAGCATGGGGCTGGTGTTTGCCTGCTGGTTGGCAGGGTCAATTCCTGACATGACTGGCTAGAAGGTCTGGGGTGACTTGGAGCTGGTGATTGCCCCTTGGTGGATACAGCTGGATCCTGACAAGGCTAGCTGAGGTGCCCAAGGTGTCCTGGAGCTAGTGTAAGCCTGCCAGGGCACAGGTTGTCCCTGTGCTTGTGCCCACACACTAGTGGGTGAGGCTAGATCCTGAAGCTAGTATTGGCCCACTGATGGGTAGATCCAGGTCCCAGTGTTTCTGATTGCAGGGCCCTAAGCGTTCAGGAGTTGGTGTTGGCCTGCAGGTGGGCAGGGGCAGGGCCCATGGGGTCCTGGAGCTTGTGTTGACCTGCTGGTGAGTGTACCATGTCCTGACCCAGCTGGATGCGAGGCCTCAGTGGTCCCAAGGCTGGTGTCTGCTTGCTGGTGGGTGGAATCATGTCCTGGGGTCTTTGGCTGCAGGGCCTGTAGGTTCTGGAGCTGGTGTCACCATGTTAATGGGTGGGGCTAGGCCCCAGGGGATCCTGGGGCTGATGCCCACCCCTGGGGGGTGGCACCAGGTCCTGGATTGGCTGGAAGACCAGGGGGTCCTAGGGCAGCCGGACTGCTTGTGGGTTGGGCTGTGTTCCAGCTAGCTGCCTGGCCTGGGACATCCCAGGACTGGTGCCGATGGGCTGTAGGCAAAGCCACGTCCCGGGACTAATAACCTAGAGGGATGATTCCCAAATGGCATTTATGAGCACAAGTGTCCTTGTTGTGGGATGTACTCCCCAAAATGGCTGCTGCCAGTGTCTATGTCTCCAGGGTAAGTTTCAATTGCATTCTGGCTCTGCAGGAGTTTCTCCAAGATCAGCAAGTGTGTTTGACCCAGACTCCTTTCAAATTACTGCTTCTGCCCTGAGTTTTCAAGCATCTCTTTTGTGTGTGCCCTTTAAGAGTGGAATCTCTGTTTCCCACAGCCCTTTGGGTCTCCCAAAAGCAAGCTCTTTCAGCCTTCAGAGCCAAACATTCTTGGGGCTCATCTTTTTGACGAGCAGTGCTCCCAGGCAGGGGAGCCCGATGAGGATCCTGGACCTCATGCTTCTTGGGGAGAACTTCTGTAATTGTAATTAACCTCCTGTTTGTGGGTTGCATACCCAGAGGTAGGGGTCCTACATACACTGCGTCTCCGCCCCTCTACCCATCTTGTTGTGGTTCCTTCTTTATATCTTTAGCTGTAGAGGATCTTTTTTGCTAGTCTCCAGGTTGCTTTCATGGATAGTTACTCTGTGAATAGTCGCAATTTTGGTGTGCCCATGGGAGGAGGTGAGCTCAGGGTCTTCCTACTCTGCCATCTTGGCCCTGTGTCTAACATACATGCTTTTAAAAAACAAAATTAGGGCTTCCCTGGTGGCGCAGTGGTTGAGAATCTGCCTGCTAATGCAGGGGACATGGGTTCGAGCCCTGGTCTGGGAAGATCCCACATGCCGCGGAGCAACTAGGCCCATGAACCACAACTACTGAGCCTGCGCGCCTGGAGCCTGTGCCCCGCAACAAGAGAGGCCGCGACAGTGAGAGGCCCACGCACCGCGATGGAGAGTGGCCCCCGCTTGCCACAACTAGAGAAAGCCCTTGCACAGGAATGAAGACCCAACACAGCCAAAAATAAATAAACAAACAAATAAATAAATAAAAAGCCAAGCATTTGAAGCCCTTTTTAAAAACAAAACAAAACAAAATTAGAATTATATTGCATGTACTGTTTGTAGCCTACTTTTTATTTCCCTCTCAACACTGTGTAACTCCTATTGTTCTATAATATAATCAATGAATTACTTTGTCTATAGTCTAAGTAAATTATTGGCTAGCAAATGTGAAAAGTAGATGAGGAATCCTGTAACATGATGCTACTTTCCCTAATAATAAATCTCCTTTTTTCTTTTTGGCCGCGCTGTGTGGCTTATGGGATCTTATTTCCCTGACCAAGGATTGAACCCAGGACCCAGTAGTAAAAGTGCCAAGTTCTAACCTCTGGACCACCAGGGAATTCCCAAGAGTAAATCTAGAATTTACATTTTGATGCTAGAAGGACACTTGTCACTAACTTTTTCTCATCATTTGCTTTTCCTCTTAGGATATCCTACAGATTATTACTTAGTGTCCCACTTCTCAATTTCTCTTATCTACTGCTGGGATAAACTTTGGTTGGGGATAGCAATGGGGGAATAATTTGGCCTATAGTTCAATCTTCAACGTCTTTTTCCCCTTGCCTCCAGTGTACCTCTCACTGTTTATCACCATCCCCAAGAGAAAAGGGCTCAGAAAGGTTCTGCTCTTCTGGGAAACTTTCCTAAACTAGTGTCTTTTATTGAGATCTCAGAGTCAGCCTTACTACCATGACCATCAGTCCTATTTCCTGGGATCCACTGGACTTCTCAGGATGCAATCATTATCTATCCTACCCTCTATTTATCAGAGCATATGCTACATGCTTCTGCTGGGGTACGTTTTGTCAGGCAATTTCTTCTACAGAGTATTCTACTTAGCTGGTTAGGTTTCCCAGAGCAAGACACGTAACCCAATTTGCTGTTTGGTTTACCTCACTTGCATGGAAATATGACATTTAGAAATTTTAGTTAATCAAGTAAGAGAATGACTTCTTAGTGTTAAGATTTTTAAAGTCCCCTTTCCCTGGGTCCCCATTTCTCTGCTTCCCTCTGACTTGAAGCTATTCGTGGACTTCTGTGCTCTTCTTTTCCCCAGAAACCAAAAGGATTATTTGGAGATCACCATTAATACCTAGCTCTCAGGCCCCCCTCCCCTATACAATCTCTGACTCTGCTTGTGAAAAACAAGTTGAGCCCCTTCTTGTCTTGAATGGTCATTTTCCTCTCCCTTTTGAAGAGGAAGATTTGTGAGAAGCAAGTTTCTCTATTAACCTATTACTCCTGCATGTTGGTAGGTAATTCCTTCCACTCTTTTTTTAAAAAAAATTGTTTATTTTATTTATTTATTTTTGGCTGTGTTGGGTCTTTGTTGCTGCACGTGGGCTTTCTCTAGTTGTGGCGAGCAGGGGCTACTCTTCGTTGAGGTGCACAGGCTTCTCATTGCAGTAGCTTCTCTTGTTGCGGAGCATGGGCTCTAGGTGCATGCGGGCTTCAGTAGTTGTGGCACACGGGCTCAGTAGTTGTGCCTCATGGGCTCTAGAGCACAGGCTCAGTAGCTGTGGCACACGGGCCTAGTTGCTCCGCGGCATGTGGGATCCTCCCAGACCAGGGCTCGAACCCGTGTCCCCCGCATTATCAGGTGGACCCCCAACCACTGCGCCACCAGGGAAGCCCCCCTTCCACTGTTGAATAGATTCCCAAAAGATTCTCTCAGCTTCGACCCTGACTCCACTTGGTCCTCTCCAGTTGAGTTTCTATTATCCACACTAGGCATTTTCTTCCCTCCTTTGTTGGAAGATTCGATGAGGACAAGCTAATCCACCATCTTATCTCTCAACTAGGGTCCAGCCAAAAGTCCCTGATATCAAAAGATGTGCTGAGAATGAGCTGGAATTTTGGTAAGATATAACTCTCTCTCCTCTGTTTAACATTCCTCTTAGATTTCTTTTTTTTTCTATAAATTTATTTATTTCTTTTATTTCTGGCTGCGTTGAGTCTTTGTTTCTGCGCACAGACTTTCTCTAGTTATGGCGAGCAGGGACTACTCTTCCTTGCGGTGTGCGGGCTTCTCATTGCGGTGGCTTCTCTTGTTGCGAAGCACAGGCTCTAGGCACATGCGGGCTTCAGCAGTTGTGGCTCTCGGGCTCTAGAGCGCAGGCTCAGTAGTTGTGGCGCTTGCACTTAGTTGCTCCGTGGCATGTGGGATCTTCCCCGACCAGGGCTTGAACCTATTTCCCCTGCATTGGCAGGCGGATTCTTAACCACTGTGCCACCAGGGAAGTCCCCTCTTAGATTTCTTAGAACCATACCACTGTGCCTTCATAATCTATCACTGTGTAACAATTCATCCCTAAATCAAGCAGCTTAAAACAGCAAACAGCATTATCTTTGAGGGTCAGGAATCTGGATTGACTTAGTTGGGTGGTTCTGGCTCAAGGTTTTGTATCAGGTTGTAGTTAGATAACAGTCAGGGCTGCAGTCTCCGAAGTCTTGACTGGGGCTAAAGGATGTGCTTTCAAGCTCATCCATGTGACTGTTGGCAAGTAGCTTTAGTTCCTTACCACATTGTCCTTTCCGTTGGGTTGCTTATGATATGACTTCTCCCAGAGAAAGTGATCCATGAATAAAGATACATAGAAAGGTAGATATATGAATAGACAGAGAGATAATCTCCCAAGATGGAGGATGGAGCTGAAATCTTTTTTTTAAGCAGGCTCTAATCACAGAGCCCCCCTTGCTGTGAAGAGTAATCCTCACAATGTAACATTCCTCCGCACAACACCTGTCATTCAAAGCACATATTTTAAGTGTGTGAAAATTCTCTGTACCTGGGATGGTAAGAGGATTTCCTATCAGGTGCCTGGAGGAATGATAAAGTTACATTCATGACGAGTAGCAAAGAGTCTATGACTGATCACAGATTTCCGCATTTGGGTGTGAATGGTCTTATTGTAGCCCATCTGCCGTGAATAGGCTGTGCCCATCCTAAAAACTCTGTTTGTTTAGTGGTTCTGGGATCCCCCTAGGTTCTTTGACCATCGGCCCATTTGGACAAATGTGTAAGATGCCCAGTCCCAAGGATCTTTAGGAAGAAATGTCTCTGTGCATTCTCTCCCCCAGACCTTGGAAGGTGAACTCAAATAGTTCTTTTTGGTTGACAAAAAGAACGCGTAAAATAAAATTTCTCTTGTACACCCTTTTTTTAAAAAAAAAAAAAAAATTGCATTTTAAATGGAAAAGGTTTAAATCACATAGCTAAACTGAAGAATTTGAAAGAATTTATGAAGTTGCTACAAATATCCAATAACACACACTAGCATGAAGCAAATCGTATTTGAAAAGAAGCTCAAGAGGACAATAGTTCCTCTTAAAGCGAAGGGGGGAGAAACCTCCTGACACGATTTTATAAAACAAATATTTTAGGCATTCGTGAGAACTAGCTCTGGAAGCTTGTGTAAAGAAAAGACATATTCTTTCCCAGCACCCACATAGCTGTGACTACCCCGTCAACAGTCTCCAGACTTCAGATAATTGGGCCCAAGATTTTCAAATACTTTAGCCAGATCCCTGGGGTAAAATATTTGCCATTTAAATGTCCTTTGCTTCTTTCAGTCATTTCTCTTTTTTTAATATCTTACTTGCTTCTTTGTCTAATAATTAATCTTACGGATCTATGTAAACACGGATTTTTTTTTTTCTCTTTTAGGATGAACATACAGTTTTAGGACAAAGAAGAGTTTCTGTGATTTAGGATATGCTATATTACTCAACTTTAAGTATCTTTATGATGGTATATGTAGGGGAGAGAAAGAACATTTTTCTATACACTTGAAAGTGAGAAGGACTTAGGGAGTTACTAGTAATTAGTGGTTCATCAAATGTCCCTTTAGGCTACTAGCTAACATTTAAAGTAGTATAAATAATTCAGTCAAGCAATTTTTGAACCCCATAAATATTTTCTAAATACTTACTCTGCACATTGTGTCAAGAGTGGTGGCTATAAAGATTAATAAGGCAGAATCCTTGCCCTGAAAAACATACAATCTTATGAATAAGGTAGGTACACAAGAATAATTTCCAATTTTTCTGTGATAATTGAGTAATATTGGACTATGGGTAAATGGGCATGCTCCCATTCCAAAAGAAATATGGTTTTAGATCTTTTTAAAAAATAAGATAAAGAATAATCTCTTCTATAAAGCTAAAGTAGAAATGGAAAGGATTGGGGTGTTTATACTTGGGACACCGACAGTCATGTTTTACATAGTTCACAGTGTATGAAACATCACTCTGGTGGGATATAATGATCCCACATAAAGAAACTGAATCTCATAAAGATTATTATATTCCTTGAAAGCCACATAGTTCGTAAGAGTTAGGACCAGGACTCAACCTCAAATATTTGTACTCCAAATTCAAATATGCAGTATATGCAAGTAATTTTTCTCTATATCTATATAAGCATCTTTGATGTCCAGGACAGCCCCACATGCAGGAGTACACAATTCAGTAACTCTGTTTCCTAAGATTTTTCATGTTTCTTCTTAAGAAAGAGAAATGACTCTAAAGTAATTACACAAACTTACTTAGTGGTTGTCAAGCTTCACTGAAGAGAGAAAGAGAAAGAAATGTCAGAGAGAAGATTAGATTAGCAGCATGACTCCAGCTTTTAAACACTACAGGAGGTTACTGGTTGTAGTCGTATAATCTGCTCTAAAGGTATCTCAGAACAGGACCAATTCTCAGCTGCTCAGGGAGGTTTTTAAACATAGTTCTGCCTGAAGGTCAGAGAGTAGAGCCAGTAACTTCAAAATCCCTATAATTACATGATTTCGGGGAAAAGGCAATAAAATCTTCTTTTTTATCCCAAGTAGAAGCAAAACATTGAGTGTCTAGGTTGCTGGTCAATAATGAATAGAATGAACTTTACTTTGTGTAACCTTGTAAAATGGAGACAATAATCTCAAACTTTTTTTCTGCCATTATTAAATTCTAGAGTTGGAGACTTGTGACAAATAGCCCAGTCTTTTCTATGTTGTAACAGCCAACTTTCCCTGAGGAAAACAAGTTTAAATTTCAAAGACAAAAAGAGAAAGTGTTCCAAATGTACGGACACAAGAGGGGAAGGTGGCTGGGGGTGGTGGTGTGATGAATTGGGAGATCGGGATTGACATGTATACACTAATATGTATAAAATGTATAACTAATAAGAACCTGCTGTATAAAAAATTAAATAAAATTCAGGAATTCCCTGGTGGCACAGTGGTTGAGAATCCGCCTGCCGATGCAGGGGACACGGGTTCGTGCCCCTGTCCGGGAAGATCCCACATGCCGTGGAGCGGCTGGGCCTGTGAGCCGTGGCCGCTGAGACTGCGCGTCCGGAGCCTGTGCTCCACAACAGGAGAGGCCACGACAGTGAGAGGCCCGCATACCGCAAAAAAAAAAAAAAAAAAAAAGAGAAAGTGTTCAGGTATGAAATTTTCACTTACATTTCTTATCAACTGGAATATATAGCAAACCTACCATATTTAGAATCGGTGCAAGACACCAGGGGGAATACAGAGAAGGATAAGGCACAACACTTGTAATTGAGCCAAGTGTAGCAATTTTATTGGGATCAGGTTTGATTCGCCAAATGGCAAGGAATCTGTGTGATGCATTTGCACTTCTAAGTAAAGGTCCCAGAGTCGTTTCTTTAAGTCTCAGCCCTAAGTCATTTCTAGACAGCCTTGCAGTTTTGAGGTGATTTGTACAGCTTCTGCTAAGACTGTGGAGAAAGCTCATAGCAGTCAGATGTCTTGTACAATTTAGAGATTAAATTAGAGAAAAACACCAAAGCAACTCCGAGGGAAGGAACCATGGAATGGTCCTAAACTCTACAGTGTTCATAACACATATAGGCACTTGATAAATATTTGTTGATTAAATAAATGTGCTATATCAGATACTGTGGAGGCTACAAAGGTGAGGAACGCATGATTCCTCCTCTCTGGAGGCTCATCTCTCATGGGGGACAGGGACACATAAATAACAGTTAACAAGATAGACTTTGCCTGTGTTGGATCCCTGAACCGATCTCAACT
This sequence comes from Lipotes vexillifer, assembly GCF_000442215.2. Classification (NCBI taxonomy): domain Eukaryota; kingdom Metazoa; phylum Chordata; class Mammalia; order Artiodactyla; family Lipotidae; genus Lipotes; species Lipotes vexillifer. The sequence continues at coordinate 1,739,417 of NW_006770652.1, forward strand.
TGACCACAACAGAGGTCATGACAGACACTGCATTAAAAGAGGTCATGAGCCCCTGAACTTTGCTCAACATCATTCCTGTCTGTTCATCTTGCAGCTGTCAGCCTTGAACCTCTTCACACATCAATGCATCTCATTCCTGACCTGTCTGGCATTCCATCTTGATCCTGCCTGTTGGTGTATAGCTTCACTTGGACTGGAAAAGTTAGCTGGAATTGCTGACCTTGGCACTGCCCCAGCAAACCTTTAGGAGAGACAGCATGGTGATTAGTTAAGAGCACAGACTCTTAACTATCTGGACCATCTGTATTGGAAGCTTGGCTCTGCTATTTATTAGTTCTTTACTATGACCTTGGGCACATGACATAACCTTTTTTTTTTTTTTTTGATGCCTTGGTTTCTTAATCTTTTGAATTTGGAGTATAATAGTACCTAACTCACATGGCCCTTATAAGAATAACATGAATTAATACTTCCAAAGCACTTAGAAATGTTCCTGGCACATAATAAGTGTGTTAAATAAAGTTTACCTCCTATGGTTTCCTCTCAGGACTGTTTCACTAAACTGCAGACAATAGGTCTCATGGCTGTATGGCCTCACTGGGTCCTAGGACACCCTAGCTGACAAAGAACATTGAGTGAGCAAAGGTAAGGAGGTGGGAAAGTAAAGAATGTCTAATTAACAGTCCAGTATGGCTAAGGCAGTGGGCTCAGGGGGCTGTACATGTAGTATTGACTTTAGCAGGTTGAAAAAGACCAGGTTTTGGATAACTTGAATACCAACATGGGGAGCTTGTGATCTATTCTGTAAGCCATGTGGCATCACAAGATTATGTCAGTGCTCTAGAGAGAACCCTAGTAGTAGTAAGGAGGATGGACAGGAGGCTGGGAGATTGTGCAGGCAAGAAAATATTTTTCAAAAATTTGCAATGGGGCTTCCCTGGTGGTGCAGTGGTTGGGAGTCCGCCTGCCGATGCAGGGGACACAGGTTCGTGCCCCGGTCCGGGAAGATCCCACATGCCGCAGATCGGCTGGGCCCGTGAGCCATGGCTGCTGAGCCTGCACGTCCGGAGCCTGTGCTCTGCAGCGGGAGAGGCCACAGCAGGGCCCCCGTACCGCAAAAAAAAAAAAATTTGCAATGATCTAGGCAAGTGATAATGAGACAAGAAACTAAGGTGGTGACAATGTCAGTGACATAGAGAGAGAAAATGCTAAGACAGGAAAGAATATTTGGAAGCAAAACTAAAAAAGAAAAATTATTTGCGTATTTTTATAGGTCAGGAATGTACCATGAGGTTTGTAAAACATCTCATTTAACTGGTGCAACATGTAGGTCTGGTAAATATGGATGCTTGATTAATTCAGATGAAGAAACTCAGGGAGATTAAGCAATTAGTCTGAGGTCACAGTTCAAAGCAGCAGAAGACAGCTTCAACCCGAGTCAATCTGGTTCCAAGGTCTGTTTTTTTTTTTTTTTTTCCACTGATTATGTTCATGGAGGAAACAAGAGAAAGGAAGGAGCTGAATGTGCTCCTAAATGCTCTTGGAGGCTAGAAATGCATTAATCTAGGTGAGCAAGTTTCAGAGATGGTATGACTCTTTTTGCTTTGATTTTAAATTTTAAATTGTTTTGGAGTGTGTAGGCATGTAGTAGGCAATTGGAAGTTCAGGCGTTGAAAGAGGAGAGAAGTCAGGATTGGAAACATAACTTTAGAAATCATTTGCAAAAAGGAAAAAGAGTTGAGATAAGGTCCGCAAAAGAGAGCACAAAAAGAGTAAGATAAAAGAGGGTCAAGAAAGGTCCTCAGTAGCACTTCATTTAATGGGTAGAAGAGAGAGAAAAGTTTGTGAATCATAGCAAGGTCAAAGGCCAGGGACAGGAGTCCAAGACTTCAAGGAAGAGAATTTCAGCAG
>NW_006770652.1:1741337-1757161 GCF_000442215.2 Lipotes vexillifer
AGTGTCAGATGCTGTTGAGATCAGAGAGGGTAAGAACACAGAAAAAGGCCAGTGGATTTGGAAGCCACTGGAACATTTGGGAGAACCATATTAGGAGAGTGGAAGGAGTAGACCTAGATTTTCAAGTGAAGGGTTGGTAATGAAGAAAAGCAGATGGGACATTAGGACAGGGGTGGGGAAAATAGAACATGTTTATAGGTTGAGAAGTTAAGTTAGCAAGGGTGATTGGAACTTCACCGATGGAGAGCAAGGCTCTAGAGAAGAATGGAGAGGATGAGATCACGTGTAGATGGGGAGTCTTCCTTGGACAGGAAGTAAGCCCCTTTCTCTTCAGAGAACCAAAGAAACTCATGGTGAAGGGCAGCATGTGAAGGAAGCCCGTGTTACCTGATCTCTGCTTCTTCAAAAAAGTAGATGCAAATAATGATCTGCTGAAGTTGAATGGCTTGAGGGGCACCTAAAGGGCATGAGAAGAGAGAGTAATCCAAGCCCTCCTCTTTCACCATTTCCTGCCATAGTTTTTGCTCCGCGGCATGTGGGATCTTCCCGGACCGGGGCACGAACCCATGTCCCCTGCATCGGCAGGCAGACTCTCAACCACTGCACCACCAGGGAAGCTCTCCTGCCATAGATTTGTTGAATGTCCCATTGTAGACATTGTATTTCCCTTGTCTTCCCTTTATTGGCTTGTTAGTTGTTTTTGTTGGCATCATGCATGAAATATAGCAGGTTTCCAGCTCTTGAAAGTGTTGTCATTTTCTCCTGGAAATTATGAAATGTATGTAACATTCTATGAAAAAAGTGAAAATTCCAAAAGAGGATACAATTATAGCAAACCAGTAAATAAATAAACAAAATAAGATATAATGGCAACTGTTGCTATAAAAATACTGAAATAACCACCAAAGAGATTTTTTGGTGAATTCCTAAAAGTGATAGTTAAACCACTTAACTAAACTTTGTCTTAGATGACCAGCTACATTTTCTAAAGCCTCACACTAGAAAGATGAGAGGCATGTTTTTACTTTTAATGATTGTTCCTCACACTGCATTTGCCTTATTTCAAGACAATAAGAAACATCTTTGCACAGTGTAAGTAACAACATGGCTGTTGATGATAACAATAATAGAAACATTTCCAGTTCTCCCAAACTGTAGGTCAGCCAACCTCCTGTGAAGTGTTCTCCACTTCTCCATTTTTCTAGCGATACGACTGGTGTAACAGGTGGTCTCAGGATTTTCCCGGTTGTAGAGAAAGAGTTTGTATGTGGCTGCTCTGGTGCAGTTCTCACAGCTTTCCGAGGAACACAGAAAAGAGCTGGATCCAGCAGCCGTCTCAGCCAAAAGCTCAGGAGAAAACGTGAGATGGGGGTGGTGAAATTAAAGCCTTCCTGTATGGTGCAGTTGCAATGTGGTTGAAAGAACTGGTCAGAACATCACTTTTCTTTGTTACAACACTTTTCATTTAAGGAGCTCAGACATCTTTGGCCTCCAGAAATTCCCATTATGTGGATGGACACAGTAATAAGCACAAGGCAGAAAAATCACCCAAGTATTCATTTAGTTTGCTTAGTAAAGGCAGAGGTTGGATCACATCTTATGTTTGGCCTCTTCGAAATGTTTTCCCCTAAGAAATTATTTCCCATGCATTATGGACTGTTTACTAAGTGATAGGCTCTATGTTTCATATTTCCATAAGTTAACTTGTTTAATATTATCAACAACCCTGAAAGGTAGCTTTTATTGCCTCAGTTTTATAAATGAAGACACCAACTGTCCGAAAATAAGTAACTTCCCCAAGATCATTCAGCTAGAAAAATGTGGAAGTGAATTTTGAATGTAGACTGTACGGATGCAAAGCCCATGGTCTTTACACTATAGGAAGCTACTTATCCATGGACACCCTACTCCCACCCACACATATACTATCACCTTCCCCCTCAGGCATAGTCTTATTCTTTGCCTTGGTTTTCAAAAATTTTGCTTTTCAGTAAATTTATTCCTAAGAACTGAAGGGGACTTCTCTGGTGGCTCAGTGATTAAGAATCCACCTGCCAATGCAGGGGACACGGGTTCGAGCCCTGGCCCAGGAAGATCCCACATGTCATGGAGCAACTAAGCCTGTGCGCCACAACTACTGAGCCTGCACTCTAGAGCCCACGAACCACAACTACTGAAGCCTGCGTGCCTAGAGCCCGTGCTCCGCAACAAGAGAAGCCACCGCAATGAGAAACCCACGCACCGCGATGAAGAGTAGTCCCCGCTCGCCGCAACTAGAGAAAGCCTGCGTGCAACAACAAAGACCCAACGCAGCCATAAATAAATAAATAAATTAATTAATTAAAAAAAGAAAAGTACTGGGCTTCCCTGGTGGTGCAGTGGTTGAGAGTCCGCCTCCCGATGCAGGGGACGCCGGTTCGTGCCCCGGTCCGGGAAGATCCCACATGCCGCGGAGCGGCTGGGCCCGTGAGCCATGACCGCTGAGCCTGCGCGTCCGGAGCCTGTGCTCCGCAAAGGGAGAGGCCGCAACAGTGAGAGGCCCGCGTACCGCAAAAAAAAAAAAAAAAAAAAAAAAAAGTACTGAAGAAAAGAGCTCCATAATTTGATTTCTGAAAAGTAATCACCAGTGTTACAAATGCTCTTTCGGTATTAAATTTTATGGGTCCAAACTGCTTCAAGATATATATGTAATAATGTACTTTGAGAAAAATTAGAAAATACACAAACATTTATAATTTAGGATCCACTGAAGTCTGGTTTCAAACTCAGTATTCAGCCAAAATTTACTGTGGCTTCAGTTTCAGACTTAACTTTCGTTTCTGAAAGTGAGAATAGCTGATTCTATAACGTGGCATCAGTAACAAAAACAAGGTATGTTATTCGGATTAATATTAGTATCTGAATATTCAGTTTCAAATATAAGTGATTATAATATTTATGCATTATATATCTATAATATAAGCAGTCTAGAAATAAAATATTATAATGAAATTTATAATATATGTATTTATAGAAATATTATAATGCTTTTAATATGAACATTCTAGAAAGTACTTAGAGTAAAAGTTCACTTGTGTGTCTTTTTCAGATTTTGTCAGCTGAAGCATAAATGTATTCTGACTTCTGAGAATAAAACGCTGCAATAATTAATAATGTTTGTAAGCTTATGAATTTTATGTACCAAAAATGTCCTTTAATTATTAAGAAACTTCAAATATTTAAAGATTGACAGTTATTGTGAATATAGATCCATAATTCCTTGTCCCAAATTTCTCATGGAATGCAGAAAGATTCAGATTTTAGGAAGGTAATACTGTACATTACATGTACTGTATCTATCAATTCTTCCAGAGGGTAAAAATGGGGGACTGGGAAACAAAATAATGAAACACATTACTGCCTAGTAAAATGCATGAATGCTTCTGCAAAGCTTCACATCAGATCAGACAAATTTTGCAGCCAAATGAGTTACGAAAATATTTTCATTTCTCAGAGCTTTTGGATATTTAAATTCCAGATAAAGGATTGTGGACTTTTTAAAAGGAGACATTAGCAAGATAGCTTTAGGAAAAATAACAAATGTTTTACAAACAAATGTTCAGACACATAAAAGTAGTAACTTAAGACAGAAAAAGAGAGATAGATATTGTTAACATCATACCATAATGCTAATCTAATAAAGTCGTTTTGTGAATGGGGATTCATAACATTAAACAAAAACCGTCTTTTAAAATAGTATTTAAGTCTTTGTTAGTATTTAATTCCATTTTAGGCTATTTTTTTTTCAAAAAGAAGCCTTTATTTGTGATTTCTTTGTACCTTGTGAGGATGAATTAAAATAATTCAATGTTACCATATATAAATTCCGCAAGGATAAAAAGCTCTGTAAGTATGTACAATAACATTCATGATGAAGATAACATGCATGAAGGAAAGAAGATAACCTTAGAGAAAGATGAGATACTCAAAATATACCTTGTACTCACTACTCAAACTTCAAAACAATAGACTTTGTAAGATTGCTTTATAACAGTGGTCTCCAACCTTTGTGGCATCAGGGGCAGGTTTCGTGGGTAGCAGGCGGCAGGGGGCTTGGGGGGGAAGGTTTAGGCGGTAATGCGAGCGATGGGGAGAGGCAGATGAAGCTTCTCTCACTTGCTTCTCACCTCCTGTTGTGCCACCCTGTTCCTAACAGGCCAAGGACCAGTAGCGGTCCGTGGCCCAGGGGTTGGGGACCCCTGCTTTATAAGATACTTTCTTATGGTTTTGAGTCCATGGACTCAAAAAATGTATGCAAAAGGCTAGCTAAAATGATTGGTATAACTTGCCAACTATGAAAAGATGAAGGATTTTTCAGACTTAACCACACCACGAATCCTAGGTACAAATTTTCTTCCAGAAAATGTTACTGAAAAACATTTTCTGCTTTGCACAAGAAAAGTGAGTGATGTTGCTTGAAAGGGGGCATCTCTCCAATAAGACAAATGTAGGCTCTAGAACAATCTAACAGCTGACTGTGCTAAGAAATTATTGTTCCTGAACTGTAACATCAAACTTATAAAATTTGTCTAATTTTTAATAATAAAATTATAATCATAAAAAAGTTTTTAAAAATAACACTTCAGATTTATTTTTGTATCCCAGAAGTTGACTCTATAAAGGTGATATTAAGCTTCAGCCCCACCAAAAATAGATTTTAATACATGGCCACTTGTGTATATTTGGCCACTTATATATATTTGAAATATATATATACATATTACCAAATATTTGGTATATATATATAATTATTATTTTATAAACAGAATCATAATGTGCATTCTGACTAACTAATTCTTTTATTATTGGATAGATTACCTTTGCTGCCCAATTGAAGTGTCAAATGTAATTTTCAAATTTGGACTATAAAAACTGTATAGTGACAAATTTTGACAGATTGTTACTGATGAAAAATCAACTACTGTTGAACTAAATTCTATTATGTGTCACATATTGAACTAAGTACCTTCAACCAATAACTCTGTGAGAGAGGTGGTTTTAGTATTATTCCAGTTTCACAGATGAGAAAATTGAGGCTCAGAGAGATTTAAATGTTGAGTTTGAACTCGATTCTTTTTTACTTCAACTTTACTGTTCTTTTCACCATATCAACGTTGTTTTTCAAAACTGAGTAAAGAGGAAGGAAGAATCTTGAAGACCCCAAGTGTTGACAAATTATCTTTATTATAATGCGATTTAAATATATATATATATAAGACTAGGTAAAACTCCTAATTATTATGGCTCTCATATGACAATAAACCAAACCAAATTTATAAATCAAAGTCAAATAAAACCAACACAATATAAATCCACAATATTAACATAATGGTTGATATTGTTTTGCTGAAACTAAATTGTCACTTTTGCATTAAATAGTGGAAAGATGGAATTTGTGGGTTTTATTTTACTTATCTGCATGATTTCTTTGCTTTCCCACATGATGAATCCTTTGATGCACTGCCATTAGCACTGCAGTTATTTTTTCTTTTTGATATTTGACTATCACTTATTATTTTGTTTTACCAGTAATTTTAATAATGTCCTCAAAATACAGTAATTAGAACAATTTTGTAAAGTTTTACAATTTTAAATATGCTAATGTTAATAAACTGTCATAAGTTGGAATGTACATACAGAGACACAATATATACACTAGAATCCTGCTCTAAGATAATAAGTTATCAACCAGAGCAGTTTCTCTTGAGTTCAACCAGTCTATACACCATGCTCAATGTAATGCTTCAATTTTCCTACCACTTTCCTCTATTCAAACTACTGAGAAATCTTTACTTGTGCAACATATCATGATTTTACTTGGCTTTCTATTAACCCCATCATAAACAGAAATGCAAATGAGGACACTGAAATTATATGACGCTACTCAGGTATAACGTAGTCATTCTGATTTTTCAAAAGATACTTCTTTTAATTGTTTTAGGTAACAAAAAGAAGCACAAAATTTTAAAAAATTCTCTTTGAACTTCCAGACTCCTGAGAAGACAAACATGGACATAAACATTAGATGTTAGTAAGTGTGCTGTAAAACAAAACAAAACAAAACTTCTATCGTTGAATATGTTTGGGGAACTCATTACCACGTTAAAGGCTCTGAGAAATCCTCGTTAACTTTGGTTTATGTAGTGCAGAGCAGCCAAGAAACGCCTCAGTTCAAACTGGAATGCATTTTGGCGAATGCCACTCTAAACAACAATATACAGGGTACTAGAATCAATACAGCTAGAGAGAATCTCATAATTTCAAGGACTGATCATCTTGAAATATTGACTGATGAATTGTTTTTAACTCAGACTTTACAAAAAATTCTTTTCATGGCTCAGTCTTCAAAGGTTTATAGAAATCAGTTATCTGTTTTTACCATATTAAGCAGCTAGTAATAATATCTGGGTTTCACTCTTATTTTAGAGAGAAAAATTGTATCTTTCATTGTGAATATGGCCACAGTGCCTAGTACAGTGTCTCGCCTGTGGTAAACATGCACTAACTGTTTGATATTTGACTGTTGATGCAATTTCTCTATGCCCCAATTGTAATTCACAGGCATGATTTCTTTGATAATAACCAAGACCATAGGGACTAAAGCACCTGATTATAAGTGACAAAGCCATGGTACTGGCAGGAAACTAGCCCTGTTCCGAGGGAATAAATATGAATAAAATTTATGGTATATGCATGAATAAAATATACAGGACATTTTTATTTATGAATACAATAAACAGGGTTGGAAAGAACACAGGATGTATTTTTAGCCTGTGTTTTTCCTTCTTATGAGACTGGATGGTTTGATGCTTCATGTTTTAAAAAGATGTTTTCATTTCCTTTGAGATTTTTATGAGTTCTTTTCATTTGGGAAAAACTGCTACCTCCTGTGGCACATAGGTCTGTAGAAGCTGCTGTGGATTTTGGCCCTGGGGATGTAGGCGTTATTGTGTATTTCTACGATAAATTTCCAGGGATATTAACTTGCCTGTAAAAATATGCCAGTGGGCTGAATCTTGGCAGTTAGCATTTTAGTAAGAGAATATATTACTAATATCTGAATGTCTAAACAAGTAACACATAGGTAAGCTATTTTAAAAAATTGAGTGACAAAAAATTGGCTGTCATTGCTACCTTTTGAATGTGTTTGGCTACAACGAAATATCAACTTTAAATTTATTTTTTAAAAAACATTTGAGAAGTAAGGATTTGAGTTAGCCCTGCATTGGCTCACCTCATCATGAAAAACAAATAACTCAAGTCCTTCATTTGGAAAATTGGTGACACTGAGCTAGACTCTGAGTCAATATTAATACCTATTGACTTAGGTTCTCGGGTTTAAACTTTGAAGGATAGCAGTGATTTAGGGTTCTCATTATGACTTCCCTTTTTCTTCATTAATTTAGTTAGTTTAATAAGTATGTATAGAGAGTATTTAACATCCCTAGCTTTGTCCTGAAAGTCTACAATGGCAGCACCTAAGAACCGGAGGGCATTAGCTTTGTTTAACAGGTGACTGTAACTTGAAGTGAAGATGAAACAAATACAAGTAAGCCACATTGTAATGTAAGTCCATTGTTCAGAGGTATTGCCATTAATAGTTTATGGAAAGGGAGACAAATGAACTAATTAACCCACAAATTGAAAAAGCCAAATGAATAAATAATAAGCATATTTGGAAGATAGGTTAGTGTGGTGAAAGCTCCATGCTTTGAATCCAGACGGTACCACTGCTGCCTAACCTCTTTTAGCCTTAATGCCTTCTTTTGTAAAATTGGGATAATTATAGCTACTTTGCAGGGCTGTTGTAAGGATTAGACAAATACAAATGCTCAATAAATAGGGACTATATGATGAATATTATTTTCATGGCCAAGTCTCTGTTGGAGTTTCACGGCAAGTACTATGAATAGTACTCAGTAAGGGAAGGTTTATGTAGTGCAGAGCAGCCAAGAAATGCCTTATCTTTGCAAAGATAAGAGCTGCATGAGCAATAGACAGTAGAAAAGGCAAGGGAAGAAGCTTGACTTTGGGAAGAAACCTTTCTTTGATCTCAAGACCTACGTGCTAAAGTCACATGGTGTTACTGATCCAAACTTGGGTCCCCTTGCCTGCTGCACAGCAAAGCCAGTCTTCTGACACTGGGTTGTGGTAAAGGAAAGTACAGCATTTATTTGCAGGGCACCAAGCAAGGAGAATGAGCAGCTTGTGTTCAAAAGACCTGAACTTCCTGATGGCTTTTAAGGAAGGGTTTATAAAGGCAACATTTGGGGTGAGGGCTGCAGCTCATGGACTTTCTTCAGATTGGCTGGTGGTGAGGTAACAGGGTGATGTTTCTGGAATCTTAATCATTAACCTTCTGGTTCCAACCAATGTGGGGTCTATGTGCTTGTAGTCAGCATGTAGTCACCATCCTCTACCTGGGTGAGAGTCTTAGTTTCTGCAGAAACTCAAAGATATACATCAGATTCGTATGCACATCCCTTGGGGAGGAAATAGGACCCTGTTTTAAGACTGAACTATTGTTCAAGCTATCTTGCTTGACTACTTTTCCTTTGTTTCTGCATTCCCTCACTTCTCTAATTAGTAACTGCTGAGTCTACTCTTTGGGACTCAGCTTTGTTTCAATCCCCCCTTTTCTTTGATACTCCTCAATCTTGAGGGGAACTGGGGTATGACAAGAAAGGGAATAAAGTTTTGGATAGAGAGGTTAATCATAAACTTGGCAAGGGAACTCCATTTTAGGGAGACTTGGTTTCAACAGGAGGATCGTAAATCCAAAATCTCTGCATTTTCACAGTCAGTAGTGTACATTGTTTTTAACACCATGTTTCAGTTGGATGTGGTTATTAAGACTAAAATTTCTTTTGTCCAGAACTGAGAAAGAGCTGACAGGAGACCTGTTGCAAAACTAATGAAGGAAAATAATCAGACTATGGAAAAACTCATCTGTTATTGGCCATATTTTCATGTTTTGAAAAATATACTGGTTTACCATCCAATCACACATGAAGTTGAGCACTAGGCTTGGTGTTTTCGAAGACATGATCTCATTTCATCCTGACAACAGTGTTGGGAAGTGTGCATGATTATCCTCATTTTAACTGTGATAAAATAGGCTCCGAGAGACTAGCAGAGCCAGGATTAGAACATAGGTGTTTGCCTTTAACCACGATCTTGCACATCACATACATGTCCATATTCATATCACGTATCACAATGAATTTATACTCCGTTCTTAAATATCCAATGGATAACTGGGGGAAGGGCGCAGAGGGTGGGGGAGTCAAAGTGTGGAGGGAGTTCAGGAGCTATTGGGGTGGAGATGGGGTATAGTAGGTAAACAGAGGGACTGAAATGGGGATGGGTAGGGGGGAGACCATCAGACATATTCTAAGATCATGGTCCAAGGTGCTATTAATTAACCAATCCTGAGGTTCTCACTGAGACCCCAGAAACATATTTCCTATTTTCTCATTTACTACAACATCTCACAATTGTGGGGGAGGTGCATAATTTGATATTGTGCTGATTTCTATGATAATCTTTGATACCTGTTTTTGAGATAAGCAGCTGCTGAAACTCCATCTCCTCCAGCAAGCTTTCCAGGATGGCCGCCAAGGAGCAAGGACTCCCAGCAACTCCACCCAGTGCAGACAGTGGTGAACCCCTTTGACTCCTTCACATTTGTCACTCTTCCTCTTCAGGCCAGCTGACCCTTTCTGTTTATTCACAGTAAATCTTACCCCTTTATTCAACATTGACAATAACATCTCTTTTATCATCCACATAGTGTTATCTGGTTATCTGTCTGCCTCATCTTGGAAAACAGAACTTCCTAAGTACTGAAAGACTTGGGAAAGATCTTGAATTTGCAAACCTGTGAGCGTTTCCATTTCAACGGTGGAGGCAGAGCTCCCAGGAGCCAAACTGGCCTGTCACTGAAGCTTTGGGATATTTTCTGGACTCCTTTCTCTCTCTGAGTTTCCAGGTTCACTCTTGTATGATATAGGCGAAGTTTTCAAAGACAATAAATTTCAGCCAAGCAGAGCCCCAGCCTCGAAAGCCTGTGGTGTGGCACTGCAGTCTAAGCCCCTGCCACTGACAAACAAGAGCATCTAGACGACCAGTGAAAAAAGTTGAATGCAGATTATAGAATTAAGCACAATTTTAAAGCCTATTTTACTTTATTACATAAGGAACCCATGTTTATTGAACAAACTTTGGAAAATGGAAACATTTTGATATGATTAATTGATAACAAAGGCAGAGGCATCTCTTAGCTGGTTTGGGGACACTCTCCACTTTCTCTGCTCCCATTAAAGGACAGATGTGATAAGAGGAAGTTCTTTTTCCTCTTTCTTTTTTCAAAACCTCACCTTACAGGGAGTGGCAGATCTAAAATTTTACATAGAGGGGCCTAAGGGCCATGTCCTATTATTATAAGGAGAGGGTTAAAGCTGTGAGTTTGCATAGCACTTGACATGAGACGTAGAACACATATTATTCATTTTAAAGAATGGCTCACGGAGATGTTTTGGAATATAATGTCCTCCTAAGCCATACTCCTAGTGTCAAAATTGCTGCAGAGGAATATTCAAGACAGTATTCAGTTATTTATTCAGTTAGCAAGCATTTATTGAACACCTTCTATGTACAATGCCATTAGGTAGACTCTAAATGAAAAGGGAGACAAAAAAATGAACAAACTTTGGTCCCAGCCTTTATAGGATTTTTAAATAACAAAAAAGATTTGTTTGACATTTAGGTCATTTTCTACTAAAAATAATACTGTGATGAAATCCCTGTGGTTAAATTCTTTTGCACATATATAAATACTTCCTTGGAATACATTTTTAGAAAGGGATTTGTAAGGTGTCATTTTGATGATTCTAGAACTTATGATAAAACAACCAGACAAATCCATGAGACATAGATAGAATTTAATGGATTGTTATTTTAATACCTACAAGAGTTGGGTGGCTCCAAAACTTTAAAAATATATAAAAAGAATACAAGCGTTTGACTCAAAAGAACTTTACATATCTTGAAAGCCAAAGAAATACAAAATCAAATGAGGCAGTTTCAAGAGTGGGTGTCACAAACCTAATATGGCTTGAAAATTAGGGGATAAAATGATTCAAATCTAAGGTCCTTGGCTAAGTGACCACCTTTTGTTTTAAAGATGAACTCTCTGTTAGATGCTATAAATAAGACTCAGTACGCCAGGTGCCCCTCCCGTGTTACAAACAAGGATCCAATGTTGTCTCAGCCTGGACCATCTGGTCCTTAAGAAGCTTTGGCAAGCTGAAAAGACAATGTAAAAATTTCATGGGGAGGTAACCATCCAAACTGTGAAGGATGACATAATTACTTCCTTGGTGGCTAAGCATCTTTCAGTTCCAAGAAGATTTAGAAAGTTTTTCATGGTATTAACATATTTTGTGTTAGGAAATCTGTGTATACTTAGTATTTTTGAGATGTTTGGAATTTGTTAAGAGATCAGTTTTTTAGTTACCACTTTCAAACCGCTAATACACAACGGATTTAGACTTGTGATTTAAGTTGAAATCTTATCGAGGTGATATATAATACATATTAGAGTAGCTAAGAGACCTTAAAGTTCATTGTACTTACAAGTTTATTTTATTTTATTCATGGTTTATTTGGTACCAGGAAGATTTTGTTTGTTAAATCAGAAAATTGTAGTGTCAAAAATACCTATATTTTAATTTTGTAAATAGAATTTAAGATGTTCAAAGGAGTTCCTTTAACTGTAAATGAGATCAAACATTAAGTGATGGCCCTCAGATGTGACTGAAAATATTTACTGAACTTAGAATATTATTTGTAAACTGAATTTAACACCTTAATTTTTAAAACTACTGTTTAGAAATTTGTAACTTTAGTTTAGAAATTCTGAATAATTCTTTCTACACAAAAAATCCTCCCTGTAAGATTTTTTTTTTTAATGCGACTTTTAACACAGGATTAATACAAATGAACAAGTCTAGGCCTTTGATAACTACTGGGTTGTCTGTGTCTGAAGTTTCAAACTCTGTATTCCTGATTGAGTTATTCCTATGATACACTTATAAGCTGATTGGCATAATAGAGTTTTAAGTAAAGAAAATAAATTATTTAAAGATACATAATTTTCTTCAGTGAGGATATGAATACATGTTTTGAATTCAGAGATTCAAAAGAAACTTACTGATTGAAAAGTTTTCATGCTATTCGGGAGAAAAGAAAGAGTTGAGATGACTTTATGAAAAAACTAATTAAAGAGTTGTGAAATAGGCCCCATAGGAAAAGGTTTAAAGGTCTGGAATATTTAAACTAGAGAAAACCAAGGTGAAGTGTCTCAACAAAGTGGGTTGACTAAATTTGGCTTGTAAATACTGGTTGAAATACCTACAGCAAATTCCCCCCTCTCTCTGCCCACATTAAAGCAAATAAAGCTAGTTTTTTATTCTTGAGCTGGCCTATTAAGTACAGAATTTGAGGACCTCTGGATATAGGAAGAGATATTCTATGAATTATTTGTTAAACAGATATTTTCTTTCCATTAGAGAGAGTGCAAAGAAAGAATGAGCTTAAGCTACAGCAAGAAGATTATAGGTGGACATTGAAAAAAATTTCAGATCTCAGATGGCATTATACAAATAATGTATTATTTCTTTTTGCTGGGAAAAGGAACTAAAATACATAGAGACTGTTCTTTCTTGATTAGTAGAGACAACCATAAAAAGATGCTGAGAAAACTCACAGGGTAAAGGTGAAAGGGAAGGAAGGGAGGATTCGTAGCCCTTGGGCATAGTCAAGTCCTAGGCAAGATTTTAGAGGGCAAATTCAGCCATTTAGTTCTTCCTACTTCCCCACCTCCCATTCAGGTCCCAGGAAACTAGCTCCTCAGGACCCTCACGTTCATAGTCCCTGTTCTGAACCACATGGTCTTACTCTAACCAACTTGTCCTCATCCCTCAGGGCTTTGTTTTTGATTAGATAAAAACCTGCCCAGGACCTCCCTGGTGGTCCAGTGGTTAAGACTCCACGCTCCCAATGCAGGGGGCTGGGGTTCGATCCCTGGTCAGAGAACTAGATCCCGCGTGCCGTAACTAAGAGCCCACATGCTGCAACTGAAAAAAAAAAAGATCCTGCATGCCGCAGTGAAGATCCCACATGCTGCAACTAAGACCCGGCGCAGCCAAATAAATAAATGTTTAAAAAAAAAAAACCTAAACAAAACAAAAACCCGCTCATCTGACAAACAGTGCTTATTAAGGTGTTAATGAGTACCCCTTGGCTAATGTTATCTTTGCTCAAATAGCACATTTACTTTATAATCAGATTTATAACTTCACTCAAAACAATGACTTTAACAATAGAATTCTCTGGAACTTTATTAGATCTGGGTGGGTAAAGCAGACTTGAGGAGATTAAATACTCCATGTATACAAATAATTATTACGCACTTCCTTTATTCTACATAGGTTAGATAGTGATAAGTGCAAAATAGACAAGTAAAGCAAGAAAGTGGGGTAAAAAGTGTTGGTAACATTGGGGAGTCAGGTGGGGAAAATTTTCAATTTTAAATGGGAAAGTCTTATTGAGAGGACATTCACATACAGACTTGAGGGTGGTAAGGGAGCAAAAGCCATGCAGATATCTAGGGGAAAAGTATCCCCAAAAGAGAACAGCAAGTACAAAGGTCTTGAGACAGGAGCTAGCCAGGTGTGCTTAAAGAACAGCAAGGAAGGACATGTGACTGGAACAGAGTGAGCAAAGGTGAGAGCAGTAGGAGATGAGTTCAGAGACGTAACAGAGTGCCAGTTATGAATGACCTTATAAGCTGACTTGCCATTGATGGAGAAGGAGACTGTGGGAGGAGCTGATCTGAGGAGGAAATATCAAGAACCCAACATGCGACATGTTGTGGAAATGTCAAGGAATTATTTTACCTATGAGTCTAGAACTCGAGAGGTCCAAGTTGGGGCTATAATTTTGGGTTATATATTTAGCCGAATTATTTATAAATTTGGGATTTATATCTATATATCTATATCTATCTATGGATATAAAGATATATCTATATCTGTAGACATAAAGAATTGTGAGGATTGAGCCCTGGGGAATACACCAGCATTTCTCTGTGACCCAAACAGGGCAGCTTGGCCTTATCTATTCTCCACTAGAAATCTCATCCACAAGGCTTAAACTGTCCTAGTTCCATCTCAATAAATTTAAAAGACCCTGTGGGAATACACTCAACAATACTGTATGAGTTTATTACAGTAGCTGCTGTGACATGTGGTTATTCCTTGGGGAGCAGTGTTTTGATCCATTTCATTTGCTCCAGACACCTTCCAGTACTGATATATTTCAGGACTGAGCACAGTCATGCTCTAGACATCTTCCAGTCCAGATATTTTCCATTCCTTGAAAGGTTACAAATAATGATATCAATTTCCTTACCATGAAATAAGAATTTAACAGCTACTCTACAAAATCATCTTGATAAAATAAAGAATGCATCTAGTACAGCATCTGGGGGCATAGTGTAAAATCCACAAATGTTTATTATTTCTTTACCCAGATACAGTCTGGAAGACATTTTGGTTTTGTTTTTGGTTTTTTTGGTTTTTTAAAATTAAACTATAGTTGATTTACAATATCGTGTTAGTTTCAGGTGTACAGCAAAGTGATTCTGTTAAACATATATATATATATATATATATATATATATATATATATTCTTTCTCAGATTCTTTTCTACTATAGGTTATTTTAAGATATTGAATATAGTTCCCTATGCTATATGGCAAATCCTTGTTGTTTATCTATTTTATATATAGTGGTGTGTATCTGTTAATCTCATACTCCTAATTTATTCCCCTCCTCCTTTCCCTTGAAGACATTTTAAAAAAATCCATTGGACCAGAGTGTAAAGATATGTTTCAGAAAATCGCCTAATGGTACCTGCAATTGTTTTTAAAAAAAGAAGAAGAATGTGCAAGGAACTTCCAAGATTATCGTGGAATTGTACAAAAATATTAAATGCATAATCTTCTCTCCCTTTGTATTGTCATGCTTTAATGCTTTGTATCACTGAAACAGTTCTTTATACTGCTCAAATTGTGTCAACAATCCTGTTAGCAATAATATCTGTGTTAATATTACAGACTGGTAATAAAAATCTAGGCTTTAGGGCTTCCCTGGTGGTGCAGTGGTTGAGAGTCTGCCTGCCGATGCAGGGGACACTGGTTCGTGCCCCGGTCCGGGAAGATGCCACATGCCGCGGAGTGGCTGGGCCCGTGAGCCATGGCCGCTGAGCCTGCGCGTCCGGAGCCTGTGCTCCGCAACGGGAGAGGCCACAACAGTGAGAGGCCCGCGTACCGCAAAAAGAAAACAAAAAAAACAAAAAAAATCTAGGCTTTAGAAGAAAGAGAACTTTCCTAACATGGTGCTCCATCATACTTGTAACATAGCACTGCTTACCTAGTGGTCATTAGATTATATATTAATGGATGTCTATGTGTTCCTTTAACAACTATTATTTGAAGGATTTAACATGTACTGGGCAGTGTACTAGCCATTGGAAATTTGTTGGTGAATAAAACACCTTCTGTGCCCTGGGAAAGATTTTTTTTATTGGAGTAATGTTGCTTTAAAAAGTTGTGTTGGTCTCTGCTGTACAGCAAAGTGAATCCTGAAAAAGATTAATGTATGGTGAGAGTGAAGAATAAAATAGAGTATATGGCAAATCTTACAGCAGGAAAAAGTTC
>NW_006770652.1:1757171-1759240 GCF_000442215.2 Lipotes vexillifer
AAGTTCAATGCACTATAGAGGACAAGAACGCCGTGATTTTCCCCCAAATCTGCCATAACTCATTGAAGATTTAATTTATTGGAGGTCTAGCTTCTGATGTCACAACACTATGAGTAGCAGATAATTTCAAATATAGCTTTGAAATGGAACAGCTCATTAGTATCCTTAAAGCTTCCTTTTTCCTTTCTACAACCAGAAGTATGAATATGAATGTCTGATTCTAACCCAAGCTTGGCCAGCAACAAAAAGGATAGGTATTACAGTCATTTTGTAAGTCAAGCCTGAGCCACTGATTTAATGAGTAACTTAAAAATCACTGTTTTAATGAGTAAATCTTTCTGCAGATCTTTTTGTAAAGGTGCAAGAGTATAAATGTCTTGGCTAAAGAACACCAGCCTTGCTTTCCTCCAGGAAAATCAGATCTCTTGGAAGTATTTTGATTTTCTCCCTGGAGTATTTACATTCAGTGGTTCCTGGAAGCAAAATCTCTAACTGGACATAGTTCCTGTGTGTGATAAGCTCTTAAGCCATTTCACGGTTACTATTTTTCACCTGAATTTCAAGGTAGATTGCTAGCCTCTCTCAACACTTACTGAGCATTTACAGGTCTGGGTTCTGTGGGGTGAGGAACCTGATAATATTCATCTCATAGCCTCACACCTTTCTTTCTGGACTTCGTGAATTCTCTTTGATCAATTTTCAACCACAGAGGTCTTTGTGATCGCTGTTCATGGAGGTTTACCATGTGACGCTCACTAAGGCAAGAGAAAGGCAATAATTAAAACTCAGCAATACACTGAAGCACCTAGAAATGATCCATACTTAGTGGGGAGCAACCTTATTCAAAATTCCTTGCTGATTCACGGACAAGTAACTTCAGAAAACATCCCTGAAAAGGCTGACATTTCCTACTTTTGAAAACATTAACTAATTCAATGAGGTTGAATTAGGGGCAAAATTCTGAGGAAAATAGTCATGGTTTTAAATTATTTCCTGTTTTTTAAATTTAGGAGTATACTTTCCATTTCAGTGGGAAAGAATTATTACAGTATTTGCCTAAAATAAAAAACGTTTGTCTGCTTTAAAGCTAGGCTTGTACTGTAATAATTTATCTTGCATATTTTCCAATGAAAAATACTACTCTAACACTCAAATTCCTATCCTTCTTGCCTCCTCCTAGACATCAGTGAGTGTATATATAGATTTGCATTTTGAAGTGGATTTGAGATTTTTAATCATGCTTATAATTTTGTTAATATAGATAAAGCACATACTAATGAGGTCAATTAGTGAAGGCCTTAGAAACCTGGACTTAATAAATGAGCTATATTGTATGTGTTTATTTATATCTCTCTCTGTTAGACTGTCAGTTACTAGAGGTCAGGGACTGAAATCATTAAGTATGCACAGACCCGGCACATAATGGAAGCTCAATAAATAATTCTTGAACTGGACTCTCAAACAGGCCCTAAAGCAATTAGACTATGGATAAGTAAGAATAGAAATGAAAATTAAAAATAAACTTATAACTCTGGTCATATATTTCTTTAAGATATTGATATGCCCCAGCACTATATATAGGATGACTAAGGTACTATAGGTAGGAGGTAATGCAGGCCTCCAGGGCAGTAATACATTTTATGAGCAAACCAGTCTGAAAGTAGATTTTTGTTGTTGTTGTTGTTTTCTTGGTTGTTGTTATTTCTCGTATCTGCAATTAAATGAACCGAACTGCTGCATCCAACAATTTTTGGTGCTTATTCTTTATTTAAAACCGTAATAGCAAGATTCCCAGAGCAGTGGAGTCTTATAATGGTTTCACTTCTTTCCTCTCTCAACAGCTGTGTGTCCGTGTTTGTGTGTGTCTGCTTTTTCACATCATTACTTATCTATTTAATGGGGAAAACTTCTGAGAAAAATCACTGTAAGACTGAATTTTGCCTGCTGTGACAAACTAAAAAATCTGAAAACAAAAATGAATCAGTTTCAGCAACTCATCTCTTGCTTCACTTTCCAACACTGGATCTATCTGCAAAATTTAAAAGTTTTAACTTAAAAGTTGTCTTTCC
>NW_006770652.1:1759250-1764857 GCF_000442215.2 Lipotes vexillifer
AAAAATATGTAATATGAGAAGAAAGTATAATAAGGCCATACGTTGAATGCAAATGCTTTTGTTTGTACCAGGTTTCCAGGTTCCACATTAATGCATATGAGCTAACAACATTCAGAATGTCTCCTTCTAAAACGTTGGGCTCATTCTATCTTCTCTGCCCAGAGGACAATCCTGGGTGTGAGGAAGAGGTCTTTTTAAAACAGCTCCTTTCCAGTTGTTTTCCTTTCATTAATTGATTAAGTCCATAACTATTTGTTGAGTGCTTACTAAGTATCCCCTCCACTACAAGGACACAAAGATGAACAAAGCTAGGTCCTTCTCCTTGGAGCAATGGAAGAGTTACCCTGAGATGTATCCAGAGTGTCTTTTCAGCTGCATCTGGGAGGTGGAGGTACAGCTGGTGTGTGGGGAAAGCTGGGAAGAGGCGAGTAAATAGCACTTAAATTCCTTAAGAAGGAATGTGGGCTTGTTCTTTCGGATTTCAGATGGCTGCTTCTCAAACTGCTGTGTATGTACTCACCCAGGGGCATCTGAGGCTTTAGGATAAACATAGTGCAGCTCCCTGGAGTAGCAATTTACTGTGAAGATTTGGGGGGAGAAAAACCACCATTTTTATATAAAAATAAACCTTTATATATTGTAAAGTAGAAAGCAAAATTTTCTGTTTGGCACAATTGCTTAGATTTCCTCTCCTTCTATCTCTGCAGCCATTACGTGTCCTTTGTAATATCTGGGAAGTCCTGGGCAGTCATTGATGAGCTGGCATACAGCCTGGCCCTGGGTATGGTCACCCAATCCTCATCAAGAGGCTAGTAGTACCTTCAGATTGGCTGCCCTCCCCCTCCAAAAGAAAAACCACCTGTCAGTGCTAGGTCCATTTCATCTTCCTCCCTTCTCAGGTTTGTATTTGAGTAGGTGTTCAAAGTTTAAGTGAAAGGATAGTAATTATAGCACCACTTACCAAGACTACTATGTGCCTTGCACTTTATATACATGATGACATTTAATCCTTACCCTCCTGCTAGGAATTGTGTTTGTTTTGCATATGAGAAAACTGAGACCTAAGGTCATATAATTTGGAATGGCAGGATCAGAATTTGAGGTCAGGGCTATCTGATCCCACAGCCCATTTTCTAAGTCTTTCCCTTTATGCAACTTGGCTTGGAAAAAAAAATCAGACTTAGTCAACCATTTCTGTGGTCAACAAGTCCTGATGCTCAAAACATCATACTTGTACACGATGTCCTAAACCCACAGAGACAAAGCCATGCCTACAGGTATAAGCCTGTCCACTGTGCACTCGTGGAATCTCCACCCTGGTTGCCACACCTTTTTCAAAGTCACAGGACTCAAAACAAACACTGGACAGGGGTGGTGAAATGTAGGTGCCTTAAGCTGGGGTGGAGACCAATTGGGCCCAGCTTCCCACATAAGGAGTGCGTTTTGTGTATTATTAGCCTTACACCTGGTATATGAGAATTAAAACCAAAATAAAAAAGCTAACACAGGCAGCCTCAGTGAGTGCCCCTCTAGGCTTTTGAGACCACTGCCTCTCCATATAAGTGGTGGGTGGGATTTGTTTGCAAATGTATGTAAATTGGCACCTAATTTCCTAGTCAATCAATGTTTTTCTTACACCCTTATTGTAGAAAACCCTACTTTATCTGGCAAAGCATTCATTCACTAGAAACTTGTATATTGTTTTACAGAAACTTGCAAATCATTTTACAAAAGACATTTTCAGAATCTTTACCTGCTTTCATATATTTGCATGAAAAAAAATGAGCAGTTGAAGGGCAAGAAACATATTAAATATCTGGTAAGAGCCTAGTTATGGGACTTTAGTCTGCCTGAAGAGCCACATGGGAAGTTCATTAAATGGCACTTCTGATTCAGTACTACTGGAGGGCCCATGAAGAGGCACCGTTAACAAGCAAACAGGAGGTTCCGAAGCAGCTCACATTTTTGAGGAATATTGCTCTGGACTACTGCTCTGGAATGCTATATATATGATCGCTTTTCTTGCTTTCTAATTTTCCTAGTTTCGAGAATGTGTTATTTTGTAATCAGAGCCAAACATCTAGTTTTAACAAAAAGAAAATTATTCCAGCTGCTGCCTTAGGCTACCATAAATACTTTCCAAGATTCCCAACGTATCCTATGATTTCTTACTGAATTTTAGTCACTAAAAGATATGCCAGTGGTAGGTGCATCTGTACTGTGAACTAGGGATTGTGATGAAACCATTAGATTCTAATTTATTAGAATTTAAAAGGCACTGCTGTATAAATACTTTGTCAAGAACTAGGAGCAGGGCTTCCCTGCTGGCGCAGTGGTTGAGAGTCTGCCTGCCGATGCAGGAGACTCGTGCCCCCCGTCCGGGAAGATCCCACATGCAGCGGAGCGGCTGAGCCCGTGAGCCACGGCCACTGGGCCTGTGCGTCTGGAGCCTGTGCTCCGCAAGGGGAGAGGCCACAACAGTGAGAGGCCCGCGTACTGCAAAAAAAAAAAAAAAAAAAAAGAACTAGGAGCAGAGCTCCTGTGGAGCAGAACTAGAAAGTCAGCCCGTGCAGCAATATACCAATCAGAATGGGCAAAGCTTGCTCTTCATGGCTTTCCCTTCATGGCTTTCCCTTCATGGAGAAACCCCAGCTTTCTCCAGGCAGTCTTCAGGGTTCCTGGCCTTTAGGGTCTATGGTTCTCAGTATAAGAAAACCTGGACTAGCCTGTTGAGGTACTTTTGGAAAATACCTCATCATCCAGATATTTGCTCTCTTCCCAGGATAAGAAAGTCTATCCTGAAGGGAGTTGGACCTGTTTCAGGGACTCCTTGGAGAGAGACTCCTCAGCTCTACACAGGTTCCCAGAGGTATGAGCTGAGCAAGAGGACGTCATATTTGACGAGTACCTTGAACTCCAGACAAGATACTCTATTAGGCTTTCACATATATAGAACCGCTTAATTTCGTCCAAGCCTTGCAATTACCGTACATTGTAGATAAGGCTCAGAGAGGTTAAGCAATTCTCTCAAGTTCACTCAGCTGGTAAGTGGTAAATCCCGGTATCGAATGAAAGTCTGTCTGACTTTCAAGCCCAGAATACCTTACATCCAAGAGGGTCACAGGAGAAACCCTGAATAAAATCTCAAAAGGCATAAAAAATAATCTGGGGATGTTCTAATGCCTAAGGCCAGTGTAGCACTGGAGGTGGCAAATGGGAGACTGCAGAAATTAAGGAATGATGATGTGTGCTATGAGGTCAGTTTCAGCTTTTGGTTTGCTTTTGGACACTATGAAGCATATTTTAAAGGAAGACTTGCATCCATAACAGCTAAGACAGAAAATAGACGGAGGGAAGGAAGAGGTGCTTCTGCAACTAGTTTCTAAATAGAACTATGTAATCAACAACATCAGCAGCTTAATTAAGAAGAGATGATGATAAAGGGGCACGTTTTCAATTAAGAACAGCACTAGGGCTTCCCTGGTGGCGCAGTGGTTGAGAGTCCGCCTGTCGATGCAGGGTACACAAGTCGGTGCTCCGGTCCGGGAGGATCCCACATGCCGCGGAGCGGCTGGGCCCGCGAGCCATGGCCACTGAGCCTGCGCGTCCGGAGCCTGTGCTCCGCAACGGGAGAGGCCACAACAGTGAGAGGCCTGCGTACCGCAAAAACAAAAAACAAACAAAAATAAAAACAGCACTATTCAAGATCAACTTAACTGATACCTGTTCCTCAATAATGAAAAACATTATATAGCCATGATATTATCTTATTCATAGAGAGCTTAATGTACTAGGAAAGATTTGTTCGATCTTGTTTCAGTTCAAATCAAAAGTCTATAACATTTTTTGTCAGATAAGCAGTGAAGAGATGTTAAATGTGGGTCATAAAAAGGCTTCCCCTGACCAAGTCGTCTATTACTGTCACCCCAGGTTTTCTCTATTGCATTGCCCTGTTTTGTTTTCTTCAGAGCACTCTGAACTACCTGAAATTATCTTAATTTATACATTGCTGTGTTTTATCTATATTCTCTACTAGAATATAATCTCCACGGGAGATGTCTGGTTCATCACCGTATACCCGGTGCCTACATCTGTGCCTGGCACCTTGTAGGAGCTTGTTGTAAATTTTATTCAAGAAATGAATAACTAAGAAAGTCAAAACATTTGCTTTAGAGATTTAAATATATATATATACCTGTCTAAGTTTTGTTTTGGATCTGGTAGTGGAAGAATGATGGCTACATCTAAAAATGTTGCCTCATTATTTTGATTTTTAGTTACTATTTTGTATTTTTTAAAAGAATACCCTAACATATGTATTATGGGTAAAATATAAATTACATATAGAGGCCAATATTTATTGTGCACTTACTATGTGCCAGGCATATATTATCAACTCAGTTAATTCCACTACAACACCATGAAGTAGGGCAGTATTCTTACCTTCTAACTTTTATAGATGATAAAATTGAAGCACAGGGTGGTAAGGTAACTTACCAAAGCTTTCCAGCAGAAAAGTGGTGGAATAGGGATTCAAACCCAAGCCATCCAAGTCCAGAGGCTATAGTCTCAGGACTATATTGTATATTCTACTGGATTTCTACTAGATATGAATGTTATATATGGATATGTTCTATTAGATATTCTGCTAGATTTCTATTAGATATGAATGCTATATATGGATATGTTAACTTTTTTTACACAAACATAGCAGGAATCATTACATGCTTAGAGATAAGAAACTTTGAACATTCTATAATGGTCCTGACATCTGGTGCAAACCCTGGTCTAAAAGGTGGATGTGACCCCATAGGTTGTGTACTAGTCACACGGGGGAAAACCAGTGACTACACAGGGAGAAATGAGACTATACCTTGACTAATTTACCAAAGTTAAATTGCCAGTGAAGAAAGATGGATATCACGTGTCCATCATGGATGGAATACCTTGAGAAGAGCATAACATCTCTTATGTAAGGATGCATAACCTGAATCTAATCATAAGGAAACATCAAACAAGCCCAAGTAGAGGAATGTTCCATAAAGCAAACATCTGTAAAGCAAAGATGTCAGCATCATGAAAGACAAAAGAAAGCTGAGGAACTATTTCAGGTTAAAGGAGAATGAAGAGAAATAACAATCAAAGGCAATGCATGGCCCTACACTGAGTCCTGTATTGAAGAGAGAAAATGCTACAACGTTCATTATTAAACACATTGACAAAGTTCCAACACCGACTATAGATTAAAGTATTCTAGCAATACTGAATTTCCTCCATTTGATAACTATACTGTGATTCTAAACACAAAGAATATCCTTGTTCTTAGGAAATACATAGTGAAGTGTAAAGGGATAAAGGGGCACAATGTATGCCACCTACATTCAAATGGTCCAAAAAATAATAGAGTGATAAAATATGTAGCAAATTTAAAAAATTTGGTGACTCTGTATAAAATGTATTTTAAAGTTCTCTGTTTTTTTTTTTTTTTTTGCGGTACGTGGGCCTCTCACTGTTGTGGCCTCTCCCGCCGCGGAGCACAGGCTCCGGACGTGCAGGCTCAGCGGCCATGGCTCACGGGCCCAGCCGCTCCGCGGCATGCGGGATCCT
>NW_006770652.1:1765675-1780148 GCF_000442215.2 Lipotes vexillifer
CCTGCATCGGCAGGCGGACTCTCAACCACTGCGCCACCAGGGAAGCCCAAGTTCTCTGTTTTATTCTTGAAACATTTTGGTAAATTTGAAATTATTTCAACTGAAAGTTTAAATTGAAAAAGAAAAAAATGCTTCAAAGAGGCATCGAGTTTATTACTTGATATACTGTAACTGATTTACATAGACGGTATTTCAAGAAAGAGGATTTGTTCACAATCTTATGCAAACTAGGGCACAGATATAGTTACTTTACAGGTTTGAGCTCTTGGATTGTCATCGTGATTCAGTCACAGGAAACACAATGTTGTCATTAATTGTGATCACTGGTTATTAGCATTGTTTCTCATTTGTTATACAGTGAGATGTTTGTACCTGTATACTTTAAAGATTCTCTGATACTAAAAGTGCTCAGAATCAGCTCAAACAACTGGGTATCCTGCTATGAATTAGAGAGAGTTACTGAGTGATCTGCAGTACTGAGTGATCTGGGGAAAAGACTAACAAACCACAGCGTGTTAGACCTAGGATGTTACTAGCTCTCGAATTTACAAATTAAACTGTGGAGGAAAGAATGTAATAATTGGCCAAAATTATGTATTCGTATGAAATAAAGAAAAAGTGGATTTGGGAGGTGGGCAAAAATAACAAGAAGTCGTAGAATGCATACTTTTTACACTGTTATGTAATAATTGTTATGTCTAGACTCCTATACGGCACACATTGGTTCCTAACCTTTATCACAGTTTGTGGAAGCAAGAGTTTGCTCCATTTTTACTTGTTACTCTAATGTTTAAAAATTCCCAGTTTTGACAGAGTTCTTTATAAAAAATAGCTATTTCAATCATGGGGTAATTTGAACAGAGTACCCAGGAGGTTCCCTGGAATCCTTTTTATCCTGAGGTCACATAGATTCCTTATAGTTTGAGACAGCCACTTAATTTTGTGTGATGGTAATCATTAGGGATAATAGAATGTAAAAAATTTCCTCCATACACAGTAAGAAATGGGGAAAAAAATCTAGTACCAAGTCATTAAGATACATTTTTAAAATTGTCTGCAAATCTGCTTATAACAATGATTCTAGCCACCTAAATTCAGCTGTGGAATGGCGAATCTCTCCAAGTGCTGTGCAATTCAACTTCATTGCATCATATTACCCTTCAGAGAAGTGAGGCTATCTCAAGACAGAATAATATAAATACAATCCAGCTAATATCTATTGAATTCCTACTACATTCCAGGCACCATAGTTCACATAATCATCTCATGTAGCCCACACAAGTCTGCAAATTAGTTGTTGTTGCTATAAAATATGTGTATGTATGTGATATATATATATATATATATTTATATTTATATTTATATTTATTTATTTATTTTTGCGGTACACGGGCCTCCCACTGCTGTGGCCTCTCCAGCTGCGGAGCACAGGCTCCAGATGCGCAGGCCTAGTGGCCATGGCTCACGGGCCCAGCTGCTCCGCAGCACGTGGGATCCTCCCGGACCGGGGCATGAACCCGTGTCCCCTGCATCGGCAGGCGGACTCCCAACCACTGCACCACCAGGGAAGCCCTATATATATATTTAAATTCATTTTTATATACCTAAATATATATGTGTGCATATATTTAAATTTAGATGTGGAAACTGAGGTCTATGAAGGTTAAGTCACATAGGTCAAAATTCACACTGCCAGTAAGTAGACAAGGAATGAAATGTACCTTTATTCATGTTTGTCCCCACTGTGCCATACTTGAAGTGTACGCTTGGCAAATCCCTAGCCAACTAGTGCCCACCTTACCTCGGACCCAGGCCATTTTCCAAAAAGCTTGTCTTAGGTGTACAAAAGTCCCTCTGGAATTCCAGGGATGAAACAGCTTTTCTTACCTACCTATAGAGACTGACTGTTGTTGTTGCTACTATTCTCATTATTATTATTATTTTGCCTGAATACTCAAGTAGGACAGACATAATGTTGCAAAAATTGCTCTCTTTGATTTTTACTTTCATATTGATTTTTACCTTCTTAGCGCTTTGATACTTAATGTCATATTCTTCTCAACACTTATGACAGCTATAGTCGATCTGCGTTCTTTCAAATGTTCACAACTGTGAATGCCACTTACACCTTTAAGATTTCAGTTTACTTCACGGGAAAGCACTTCACTGACAAAAGACAGTGTCCCTGAACAGCAAACAAAACTCTTGCTGAAGAATTGTGCAGGAGAATACAGACTACCTTTTGTACCCTATAAGGGATCTGGAACAAGTTAGTGTTCAATAAATACTAAAGAATACACCAATTGAACTTAAATTACCATTAAACATTTCAGGCTAATTTTATACCTTAATGGAATGATATCATTTTCATAACAGTAGAAAGAAATGATTAAAACTGCTCCTTGTATTTTGCGTTTATTTGATATTGGAGCCCTTGCTCCCCGCCCCGCACTGGTATATTAAACCTTTAATAGTATTGGTATTGTTATGCTCATTTTTGAAAAAGAAAAAGAAATCAGATAAATTGTGATTTTCCCAAAGTAATACAAAGATTGCAGGTCAATTAATAGCTCCTGGTTTTGTCAAATTATGCTTTAGGTCTTATGTCCTAATTTTTTTGTTTCACAGAGAAATGTATTTTCACTCATTCTTCACATCATCACTGAAGATATGAAGATATTCAAGCCCCTGGTCCAGGACAACATAAGAAAGTATTTTGTATTAGTAATAGTCAAACCAGATGATTTCTCAGGTTTCTTACAAATTTGATATTACTTAAGGAGAAAAGCATTTAATACTGAAACCAAACAAGCATATAATATAGATTAATGTCGTTTCAAAGTTTTACCTATCTGTTATAAAGTATATGAACAATATAGAGTTGTGGTTAACACAAAAATTTGGCATCTGTTGCCATACTTTTAATGATTTCCCCAGTGACTATGTCAGAGCCAGTTTTTCTCCCTATTTCTCTTTCTATTTAAAGGGCAATTCCTTCTCCGTCACCCTAGACTTGCTTCTAAATAGTAACTGCCAAGTTCTTGAGTGATCCCACACCCCTGGCCACAGGCTCAAGGAGAGGGCATGCGAACCAATTTGGGTAATAATAGTACCTACATTCTTGGCCACAGGCTCAAGGAGAGGGCATGCGAACCAATTTGGGTAATAATAGTACCTACATTCTTGGCCACAGGAATGGTGCAGGAATGGGCATGTGATCCAAACCAGGCCAATCAGAATCCTTTCTTGAGGTTTTTGCTGACCTAAGATGGGACCAGAAGAACTTTCTTCTCTGATACCATGAACACGTGGGTCTAGAATCTGCCAGCAATGACCATGTCCCCACTGGGTGAAAAAAGCAAGCCCATAGTTAAGGAGGAATACAGCTGAGATCCAGAAAGAAAAATAGCAGAGAGTTTTTTTTTTTTTTTTTTTTTTGGTGTAGGCGGGCCTCTCACTGTTGTGGCCTCTCCTGCTGCGGAGCACAGGCTCTGGACGCACAGGCTCAGAGGCCATGGCTCACGGGCCCAGCCGCTTCGCGGCATGTGGGATCCTCCTGGACTGGGGCATGAACCTGTGTCCCCTGCATCGGCAGACAGACTCTCAACCACTGTGCCACCAGGGAAGCCCTAGCAGAGAGTTTTGATGGCATTTAGATCCTTGGTTCCAGATATTCCTCAGGCCTGCTTCACCCATGTCCTTGATACATTTGGAAACGTGATCCTGTAAACTCTTTTGTTTATGATAGCTCAAATAGGGTTTCTATCATTTGCAGCCAAAAATATTCTGAGTAGTACAATTAATACATAAAATTGAAAATGGAATCCTCCTAAACCCCTTCTCAAGAGGTATTCATCAAGGCTTATGGATATAAGTGACAGAAACCCAATCTGGTCCATCTTAAACAAATAGGGAGATTTATTTGCTCCTATAACCAAGCTTTCGGAGGGGCAAGTGTGTGAGCTGGCCTTGAGGACTCTGGAAGCCAGGACTCATGACTAGCTCTGCCCCATCTTCACTTTTCTCTGCTTGTTAACTCCATTCTCTCAGACTGATTCTTTTCCACCAGGAATGAAACTGGCTACTGGCAGCCCAAGAATCATTTTGTAACTGGGGAGAGAAGAGGTCTTTCTCCTCTTAAAAGAAGCCAGTTACAAAAACCCTCAGCAAGGACTCTGATTAGTTTGACTTGAGTCACAGTCTAATCTCTGAACTAATCATTGTGGCCAGGGGCCCTGGGGTAGTACAATTGAGCAAGTCCTGCAGCCAGAGAGACAGAATTGAGAGGAAAATGGCAGCTTCCATTTGGAACAATTGACAAGAGCAAGAAGAGGTGGGGTTTATCAGATAGAGTGGCTTGCTGTTTCTAGAAGAAAAGAAAGGTGGGAAGCAGATAATCAGTTACTGTTCACATGCCCTCTGTTAGCATTTTGATGCATACCTTCCTTTTCTCTTGTGAGCAAATGTAGAAAAATAGGAAAATTCCAATGTATATACTCATGCTGGATGCATCCCGATATTCAAAACAAAGCGTGTCTAGAATCGACATTTCTCTGTGAAAAGGGGACATGTCATACTATATCTGGTGTTAATAGGTAGGGACAAAATGTCCTCGTTTCTAATAGGTGGCATTCTGCTTTCTTTCAAGACCAGGAGAAAAACAGAATTTTCCCTAAAGAATTTGGAGCTATCGGCATAAACCTGAGGACTGGGGTTGAATTCCCTAACTTTTGGCAGAGGACATCCTTCTTAAAAGATGTTACAAAGATATCCTTCAGATAAAATTCTGAGATGACTCTGTCACTTCTGCCACATCCCTTAACATATGTTTCTAGCCTAGTTCTAGGCGAATAGCATATTTTCAATGAGTAGATGGTAACTGCCTTGGAATCTAAAATAGGTATGTATTTTCACCAGGCCACTGTTGTGCACTGGGGAGATCACATTATATATATAAAATATTACATATATATTTTACATATGTGTACTATAATACACATTATATTACATATATAAAATATATAATGACTACATATATTTAATATGTAATATATAAATATAGTTAATGTATAATATAAATACATATTTTTATATATGAAAAGAAAATAATGCCTTTGCATTCTGGCAACATTCAAAAATTATCTGCAAGGTTTTATAGTATAAGCTCTGTAGCCGGGCTCCAAGAGGGCCCCAGGGATTCTCACCTCCTTGGTGTTCATGCCCCTGTACAGCCTTTTCTGACAATGAACCAAGGCTGCTCTGTGTGACCAATAAAGTAAGACAGAGGTAATGGTTTCTGAGACTAGGAAACTCTGAAGCTGTGCCTTGTCCTCTTATTATTCACTCTGGGAGAAGTCAGATGACACGTCATGGGTGCTCAACAGCTCTACGGAGAGCCCTACCTGGGGGGAAAACTAAGGTCTCCTGCCAACAGCTGCCACCAACTTGACAACCACGGGAGTGGGTCACCATCAGCCCCAGTCAGGCCTTTACATGAGGTCAACCTCACGGGACAGCCGAGAGAATCTCTTGAGAAGACTGAGCCCGAACTGCCAGGGGAGGCCTTTCCCTAATTCCTGGTCTATGGATAGCTACTGTGAGAAAAAAATGCATGTTTATTGTTGTTTTAAGCCTCTAAATTTGGCAGGGGGTGTGGTTATTTGTTACACAACAATAATAACTAATATACAAACTAACCAAAATAAATTTAACAAATGTATCTCAGTTAAGTTTAATAGCAACCTTGTTTTCTGAAATCCACTTTTCCTTTCAAGTCCCCTTTAAGACGTCAAATTGGACGACGTTACCACAAAAGGAATATGTTTTCTGATTCTTTCCTCCTGCTGAGTCTACTATTCTGAGCAAGGCATATCCCTAAGGCACTCTATTTCTAATAATTAAGCATTTGTCTTCAGCCAATGAGATCTCTGTTACAGAGAGAACTACAAACACTGTTTCTTTGCCAGTAGTAAAAATTCAGGCGCCAGCTGAGGTCACTAGTAAAAGAATACAAAGTAGCAGTTAGGCAACATCTCTCCACCCCACCCAACAGGTTTTCCTTTAAACGCTAAACAGAAATAAACCTTTAAAAGCACATATAACAAAACTGCTGCTGTTCATATATTTTAAAATTTTTGTTGTTTACTTTCACTAAGTAACTTGTTGAGAAAATGTGTGTTACTGAAGTATTTTTAGTTATGTAAACTTCTTGTTAATTGCTAAAGGAAGGGGTTTTTGGAAATATTCATGCTAATATTTGCTTTCCTGAGCACCAACCGTCCCTTAGCTACATGTTCAAAGGATTCAAAGAAAGAGCGTTAAAAATTGCAAAGAAGGAAGAAAGGGAAAGATCTATTTTTTAAAAAAAAGAACTAGTTTCAGAAAAATTCAAATTGATCTAGGCATTCTAACAAACGTAACAACAAATTATGCCAAGTTAATATTTAAAATGACAGAATTTAACATGAGTAAATATTAAAATGTGGCCTCTTTTTAGCTACAGGGTTAAAAAAAAAGTCTTAAGTTAAAAATCATTGCTATTCAGAAAGTAGATTAGCCTAGGGCTGGGGGTGTGAGGAATGGGGAATGAATGCTAATGGGTTCAAGGTTTCTTTTTGGGGGTGATGAAAATGAGCTAAAATTAGATTATGGTGATGGCTGCACAGCTACGTAAATATACTAAAAAACATTGAATTACATACTAGAAATGGGTGAATTTTCTGAAATATAAACACATCTCAATGAAGGTGTTTTTAAAAAATTGTCATGAATGACCCTGAAAACATTGAGTTAAAGGATTAGCAGCGTGCAAAAAGTCACCAAAAGAATGGTTCTAGTTCAAATGTTGTTTTCCTCCTGCTTCTAAGCAGTTGCATGTTCACAACCAAAGCTGAAATCAAATTTTAAGATGCCCCAGTGGTACATTTAAGAAATTCTCTAACAAGAAATACAACCAGGAAGCTCTTTTAAGCTGAAAGTTATGCTTCACCCTGTGCTCAGACAATAAATCTGACAGACTTTGAACTTGCCGTCAAAACTGAAGAGAGAATAGCTACAGTTGTTTGCAGTTACTATCAAGGCAAATCTACAGTGCAAAACAGAAACTCTTACAAGTGAAAAAGGCATGCTTTTCGTAGACATTACTGTCACCACAACAAAGTGTACCAGATATTTTGCATTTCAAAGGATTATGAGGAAATTGTTTTTCCATAGGTTACCTTATATATGTAACAGTGGCTCCAAAATATGCAAAAGCCCAGTTTTTTGTTTAGTTCATTTTTTTACTTCTGGAACAGCAGCAACAACAAAAAATCCTGTTAATTAGACTTTGTTGATTGCCTGTCATGTAAAAGTTTTTGAGGGTTAGTTCTTAAATAAAAGACCAAAGCTAACTAAAGTCACCCTAACTATAACTCCATGTATACATTTATAAGTTAGTTAAAAGCTTCTTAAATATCCAAGGCCCAACTGTATATTTCATTTAAAAATATAAAATGTATCATGAAAATATAATATTTAAAATAAAATATAATATGTATAATGAAAGAAGCCAGAGACAAAAGACTGCTACTGGTTGGTTCCATTGATATCAGGTTCCGGAAAAGCAAAAGCAGAGGAACAAAAAATAGATCAGTGCTTCCCAGGAGCTGTGGGAGAATGGCGCTGACTACGGAGGCACATTAGGAACCTTCTGGGCTGAAGAAAATGTTCTGTATCTTGATTGTGGTTGTCATCCCTTGACTTTGTGCATTGTCAAAACTCACAAAGTGGAACTGTACATTAAAAGAGATAAATTTTAATGTAAGTAAATTATAGCTTGTACTCTAATATAAGTAAATATATTATAAATATTAAGCTATTTTGAACAAGGAGTATGCTGTTAGAGTTAACTGAATGATGCTGAAAATACATTACAACATGAAGAAAAATTGAGTCTACAGGTATTGGAGTTTTTATGATCTCCAAAAACTTTTTATCTTCATTGTAGAAAACTTGATAAGAAAAAGTTTTTAAAAACCAGTCTGGGACTTCCCTGGTGGCGCAGTGGTTGAGAATCTGCCTGCCAATGCAGGGGACACGGGTTCGAGCCCTGGTCTGGGAAGATCCCACATGCAGCGGAGCAACTGGGTCCGAGAGCCACACCTACTGAGCCTGCACGTCTGGAGCTTATGCTCCACAAGAGAGGTCGCGACAGTGAGAGGCCCGCGCACCGCGATGAAGAGTGGGCCCCCGCACGCCGCAGCTAGAGAAAGCCCTCGCACAGAAACGAAGACCCAACACAGCCAATAAATAAATAAATAAATAAATGATTTAAAACTGACATGTCATTTAAAAACAAAAAAAAAAAAACCAGTCTGGATGGTTTAACTCTACAGGCTAAAATTAGCTCCTACAATGTAGATGATCAAATGTTTTACAGGGTAATTAAACTTCATCACTCACTTGATTATTTATCATTTACTGCATCCTCTTATTATTTCTCTTTGCTTTTATTATTACAACTACTTAATAGCTATAGTTTATTAAAGGCCTACTAAGCCATTCTTTATTTTCCTTTTCATTCTCTCCCTCTCTCTCTCTCTCTCTCTCTCTCTCTCTCTCTATATATATATATATATATATATATGGCAATTTTTAACAAGAGTTCATTTGACTTAGTTTCCTTGATGTAAACACTTTCTTACTGTTTATTGGGGTAGTAGACTACGTACATTATAATTATTCTTGATATGTGTATATATCTATGGCAATGTTACACATCTGTTAAGTAAAATAGGAGAGATGAACCTAGATTTTTCAATTGGAAAAACCTATCTTTTCATGTTTATTTCTATTTCCCACTATAATGTGAGTTGTAGGAAGGGGCAATGTGGGTTTACTCATTTTCAATCTCTACTATACCTACCTCAGA
Source organism: Lipotes vexillifer (assembly GCF_000442215.2). Classification (NCBI taxonomy): domain Eukaryota; kingdom Metazoa; phylum Chordata; class Mammalia; order Artiodactyla; family Lipotidae; genus Lipotes; species Lipotes vexillifer. Next base: position 1,774,587 of record NW_006770652.1, read on the forward strand.
GTAATGCAAAGAGCAGATGTGCATATACTGTTGCACAAGGACAGAACTGACCATTAACAGTCATCACAGAGAGTTGTAGGCTAATGTAATATTAATCTTATATCAAAATCTTTTTGGAGGTATATTTAAGAGTTACAACGAAGGGCTTCTCCCATCATGCATAACAAAACTGATTTATAGTTTATCCTTGAAAGTGACGGTCGTTTTATTTTTTTAAAAATAGTTCCACTTATCATGTAAGGCTTGGAGGTATAACTTGTTTCCATTCCAATGAATTTATGATGCCATTTGATTGTGGTTGTGATGGCTTTTGTAGATTGGTGCTCAACATCCTTGCCATCATCTTTCTAACGTGCCTGCCGATTCTACAGAGGCTGGAAAGTCTCCCAGATTCCTTGCAGTTGGGTCCTAGAATTTTAGGGTCAGCCAGAGAGGCAGCGCGGCATGCGGGATCTTAGTTCCCCAACCAGGGATCAAACCCTTGGCCCCTTGCAGTGGAAGCGCAGAGTCTTAACCACTGGACCGCCAGGAAAGTCCTTCCCTGGTGTAGTTCTGTAAGAGCAAATCATCCTTCTCTTGCCTCTGCTTGCAAGCACGGCTCTGGAGGTTCTGAGTTTTTCTGTGGCAGCACCAGTATAGCACCCCTGCTGTTCAGTCACTAGCTTCAAAGGCAGGGGCTGGAGCATCTATTTTACTGGTTTGGGCTGTAATGAGTATGAAGGGGTTCTGAAGCCAGCAGCTGTGGCAGTAGCTCCTTGATTTTGGCAGTGGTAGTGTAGCTGGTCCAGTGGAGTGGCTTTGTGAATTGTCCTTAAAGCTCAACCTTGAGTCTGTTTCTTCAGCCATTTCAATGATTCTTAAGCCATTTAATACCCCATAATAAATCCTTTCCTCCTTAAACTAGCTTGAGTAGATTTTATTCTCAGCTAATGAACCCTGACCAATACAGAAATGAAATGGGTTATAGTGATCTACAGGCAAAAATTAAATGGATGATGGCACAATACTGTCAATCAATATAATGACCAAAATGACTCCTGATCCTAGCTAAAAGGAATGGATTTACATTGTTTAGATGGATATTGTCTATTTGTAATCTAATGAACTCCAAAGAGAAGGCTAGATATTGCATGCAAACTGAACATTGCCTGAAATAAGAAAGCATTGATCAGGACCCTTAATGTACTCTATTTTGCTTTTGATAAGCACTATTTAAAAGTGATTTTAGGGCTTCCCTGGTGGCGCAGTGGTTGAGAGTCTGCCTGCCCGATGCAGGGGACACGGGTTCGTGCCCCGGTCTGGGAAGATCCCACATGCCGCGGAGCGGCTGGGCCTGTGAGCCATGGCTGCTAAGCCTGCGCATCCGGAGCCTGTGCTCCGCAACGGGAGGGGCCACAACAGTGAGAGGCCCTCGTACTGCAAAACCAACCAACCAACCAAACAAACAAAAAAGTGATTTTAGGCATGATTATTAAAAGTAGGAGGGAGGACAACAAGTGATTGAACCATGTGAAAAATATTTTTGAAGAGAAAATTTTCTGAGATATGCTAATTTTATGAAAGTCTACTGATTTTAGTTAGTCATGAGAAGTCTTAAGCAAGGCCTGTGAGAAGTCAAAGCCTCCCAAAAAGGAGGACCCCCAAGAACTAATGGACAAAGCATTTGAGAGTACTAGAGGAAAAGGGGAGCCCTTCATGAAAAGTTTTGCTTGGGGGTCTAAAATCACATATGGAATATAACTGTAAAATTTTATTTTGAAACCATATAATTAATTGATGCTAGACAACTTATTGTAAAGGATTTTGAACTATTAGAAGTAAAAATAGCCTTACAATGTTGGCTATGATGATGATGATCTATTCTGAAGCACATTTTTCTTGAAGGGTAGTTATAGCCACCGTAACAACTTTCATGATGCTTTAACTTAAAACAGTTAAAAGGAAGTCTTACAGTACCACCTAGGTGTGCAGGTTATGTCATGGTGAATGTGTCAGCAGTGTGGACCTGCTATTTAAGAAGAGTTGACAGGATCCTACTGTATACAAACCAAAACAGGACATGCAAAAACCATGCAGTAATTTTTCCCAATATACGTAGGGATGGTTAAACCCATAGTAGAAACTCACATCCAGTCTGAGGCTTCATATTTTTAGAAGAATGTGGAGAAACCAGAAAGGGAACAGAGCATAGCACAAAGACTGATTAAAGAGCTAGAAAATAGGTCATAAAAATGGTAAGGAATGGGAACTGGTTTTATTTAGCCATAAGAAGGTTAAATGGTCTTAATATATAACTTAGCTAGCTATAAAAATAAAATAGACAAATAACTCTAGACATCCTAACCACCTAGACAGTAACAGCATAGAATTAAATAAATAGGAACATAAAATTTGCCATAAAAATCACTTAAGTGAGAACAGCTATTCCAAAATAGCTGGCCAGCTCAGCTGAGAGAATCTCTACAATGCAAAAACACCAGGAAAGTGGAGCTCTGGCTGAATGATGGAACTCCTGTGCTGTCTATGGACTGCTAGATAAATATTCAAATATTTCATTATAAGAAGAAATATTCCAACTATTATTTATTATGGGGAAAACCATGAATGGAGAGACTAGCATAATGTACCCGTTGCAGATATCTCCAGAAGTAGAATAACTAATTCGCATAGACATCTAGCTAGCTGTATTAGCAAGTTACAGCAAGTTTTGTGAATAATTGTGTAGGGCATACTTAACAGGTACTGACAGATTTGAACATCCAGTAGTAGCACTTAGGCTTTAAAGCTAGGCTCCATGACAACAGGAGAAAAACAAATGATTGGCTCGTGGGTCCCTGTCTACTTTCTGTGAGGTATCTGCCTCGCCACAGTCTCAGCGTTTTAAAGAATAAACTTGGTCATTTTAGGCTGGTTTCTAAAATAAACGAGGCTAGGATTAAAGATGGCAAAACAGCACATGGCTGTATCAAATGTTACTTATTACTTCTTGTGAAATCTTCTGAAATATTTTGATAATAAAATGAGAGTCTTTAGTTGTTTCCTCCGGACCCCCCTCAAAAAAAGCACGACTGACTGCCAGTCTTAGACCCTAGACCCCACTAATGACCACACATATCAAGAAACCCAGTGTTTCTATAGAATCACGATTTAGATTCCTCGAAGGAAGATGGGAGGGGAGTTTGGAGGGGAGGGAGTGGGGAGTAGAAAAGTGGTGTTGCTAGAAAGGTTCTGGTTGTTTTCTGGAGTTAGATATAACCCTGATACTTTAACTGTGCCCTACAGAACCTTAGAATTCCAAGTAAAAGTGTTACTAAAAAAAAGAAGTGTGAGGAAATGTCCTCAGTCCAAATGAAGGAAAAAAATGCACAATTATCCAGTGGCCTTGAAATAGTTTCAGGATTCTGTTTGGACAAGCAGGCAAAATGAGAGTTCCACATGTTCCCTGTTGTGAAAATCTGTGACTTTTTTGTTGCCGTATAGACCCTGCTCTGAGCAATTACTTCTGTTCTCCACTCCATGGACTTCTGATAGGACTGTCAATCAGACAGCTCTGCCTGCCCCATCACAGGCCTGAACATCAGAGGACTCCCTTCCCCAGATACAGTGGTTAGTCCAGTCCAGTTCAGGCTGGGCCTTGGAGATTAGCATGGTTTCAGGGGAATAGAAGTCATTTCTCCTTCTGGGACAACGAGCTAGCAAGGCTATGTACACCTGGGATGATGGAAGATGACCTTTCTTGCCACTGGGAGAGAGTCTGCAAGAGAATGAATCCAAGGAAGAGAAGATGCTAAGAGATGGAGAGTAAAAGAGAAGCCTGATAGCAATGTCTGAGACATGTATAGCCATGGCAGAGACAACCCAACCCTGGGAGTGTTTATTTCAAGTGAGCCCAATAAGCTTATTTTTTTGTTTAATCTATGTGCACTTAGATTTCTGTCACTTGCCACCAAGAGTCCTGACTAATACACTTCCATTTTACAGACTGGGAAACAAAAGCACCATAACTGTTAAAATCTATAGTGAACAAGATGTGAGAAAACCCACTGAAATATTCACTAATCCATAAGCAACTGGATGTATGGACACAAGTATATTATCACAGTTTTATTTATTTGGACTTAAACTCTTTTGGAGTTTGTGCGAGGTTTTGTAGTACACAAGTGAAGGGCATAGGCTTTGAGTCAGACAACCCAAAAGTCCCAGTCCCAGCTGACACTTATTGGCTGAGAGGCTTAGGTGGGAAGGGGAACCTCCCCAGACATCAGTTTTCTCAACTGTAAAAAAGGAAGAATAATCATCTCAACCTCATAAAATTATTGTAAGGCTTAAATGAGACAGTATATGTCATCTTTTGTTTGTAAACTCTCTGTAAACCATCCAGTGGATGGCACATGGTAAGGATTCAATAAATTCCTCCTATTTTTTTAAGTAGATAGCAAACACTAATGTTACAAATGAGACCTAGGGGAAGGTTAAAGTACTGGGGAAAAACCTTTGTGCATTTTAAAGCACTGAGGACTTTCCCCCATCTTACTGTAAAAGACACTTGTTCTGAACACAAAGCTGTCCTGAACACTTATTAAAACTATTCTTTTAAAATAAATTCTACCTACGAATCCTGTGTATAGATGGCAATACTACTGTGAAGGAGTGTTGAAAAGTCAGGTTATTTTTGTCCTTATCTGTCTCTCCTCCCTCACCCCTTTCATCCCCACCAGCTTCCTAATCTCAGGTTCCGACACTACCATCCAACCTCAGTCCAAGCAAGATGGCAGGAAGGAATTAATCTACCTCTCCTTTACCGTCGTGCCTTATTAAATTGACTGTTTATGCTTGGATCTATTTTTTCATCACCTTCTGCTTTGCTCTTCCTGCAAAAGGCCAAACACAGCAAGCCACATTTCCCAGGCCCCCTTGTCCACTAGCTCCTAGTTAGGCTTGGACAACAGAGATAGCAGGGCCAGGGGAGGGCATGCCTTCCCTCTCTTTGCCTCAGGTGACTGCATCTCTTTCATGGCCCAGCTTCCCCCCCCAGCAGCCACAGTTCCTGGACGCTGGTGACACCACCTGTCCCTTTGGTCCCTCTAGTCTTGGGGATAGTATCCCTGCTCTTCCTAATCTTGGGGTTTCCAACTGTTTCCTAGTTGCCCTTCCACTTTTCTAACACTCTTTACAATAATTCCCACGTTAAATATCTTCTGTGAAACTTGCTGGCCTGTGTTCTGCTTTCCTGATCAGACACTGACTGACAGAATTTTCTCTATCCAACTAGTGACCACGCCTTGTCAATTTTTGACTCTCTTTTCCTTCATCCTTTTCTCACTGCCCTAATGCAGGCATCATCTCTCACCTGGACTGATCTAATATCTTCAGTCTAGCTCCCCTTAAAAACCTTTTCTACATTGCAGCCGGAGTAAGCTTTCTAAAACACAGTCATCGGGCTTCCCTGGTGGCGCAGTGGTTGAGAGTCCGCCTGCCGATGCAGGGGACACAGGTTCATGCCCCGGTCTGGGAAGATCCCACATGCCGCGGAGCGGCTGGGCCCGTGAGCCATGGCTGCTG